>NW_023501045.1:235000-305000 GCF_014066305.1 Letharia columbiana | reverse complement strand
AGCACTGGATAGAGCACTACTACTGGGACCACTGGACAGAGCACTACTACTGGGACCACTGGACAGAGCACTACTACTGGGACCACTGGACAGAGCACTGCTGGGAGCACTACTGGGAGCACTGCAGACAGCATGGGCTGGCAAGAGGTGGTCCGGTGAAGCTACATCATGGGGCATACCTCACCACTACACCACATCCTTATGGATCAGTCTCGCGCACAAAGATCTGTCAATAAGTCGTTTAACGACGTGTTTCTGGCACAGTCCAGCCGTCTGATACGCCATATATAGGGAGTGCAGTCATAGAGCTCCATTTTGGTGTGCCCCAGCCCATTTTTTTTTCACCACTCTGTACAGAGGTTCTGCCCGATTTTTAGATAGTAACTACTTGTAATCTACTTGAATAGCTACAGTGACTACTGCAACGGCTACTTGAATGTGGTTCTATGTCTATGTAATGCCGAAATACCTCTTACGCACATTTGGCGGTGGTTACGGCGAAAATTTGGTGGGGTGGCTGCCAAATGGGTCCCGATTAGAATGGCAGACGCTACTGTAGGCTACTGCAAGCCACACGCGCAGTCTTCTCCACCATTCCTCATATAGAATAGGAGGTAAACAATGGAGACGCGTGCAACTCAGGCAAACATCGTATCAACAATCGTCTGATCTTCTGGCAATTCGCTGTCACTCAATTAGGTACATTTGAGGCTGTATAATTTATTAATTAACGTCGTTACCGTCGTTCCTATATTTATAGTCGTAAAGACCCCCTCTTAGAGGATTCTTTACCTCTTCCACCACCCTATACTTAGCTTACACCTCCTCCTAAAAGTCCGCTATACTTATAGATCGTAGTGGATCGATAATAATCTCGAGTTTAGCGATCCATCACTTTATAACTCAATCGGCCTTAGCTAAAGAAAGATGTTTCACTAACTCTTTTAAATCGTAGTACTTAAAACGAACAGTATCCAGAGCCTCTCTTATATTAAATCGACGTCTTATCAACGCCTCAATCTCACCGTCGATATTCCTCTCGTAATATTTCGAGATAATATCCTTATAGAGCTTAAAGCTCGAGTTTTTCTATATAAACGCCTAGCGGTTAAAATCCTTCTCTTTTAGTGTCTTAAAGAGCTAATATTAAGTCTAAATATCGCGATACGATAGCTGATATTTACGAAAGAACTCGTAATCGCAGTAGATCTCGTCGTTTAGCTCTTTTAACTCGTTCGAGGTTATAATAAGATCACCTACCGCGGTGATCTTATTCGTAAGAAGGGTTTAGATAGACGTCGGAAGCTTCTAAAGATAAGGGTATTTAGCGATTTAAGAAAGAATATTAATACGAAATTTGCGAGCGGTGATAGCAGTCTTTTTATTCTATTTCTTATCGATAACATCGGCTTATAACGCGATATCGGTAAGACTAAATCGCTAAAGAACAGTCTTCTCATCAAGATCTTTAAGGTGAGAATGGTACCCCTCTACCGGCGATGTAGTCGAGATCTGAATTAAGAGGGGCGCGTGGTTTCTATAATCTATAGCCTACTATCGTCGCGTCAAAAACCACTCTCGATAAATATATTTTTACTCTTCTTTAGAGGCGGTAAGTATCGCCGTCTTAATTAAAGTTTTAACGATAAGATTACTTCGTCGATATTTAAAAGCGGAGCGGAGGTGCTGAAAGGTCTTCTTCGTATAGGGCCCTTTGAATCGTCGTCGGAGGGCCTATTTTGAATGCCAGGTATATAAAAGATAAGTTATCTCAGTCTCACCGCCGTCGAGATCTAAAAACGCGTGTCGAACAGCTTTTTGCTTTATAGTAGAGTCATCAGTTAGTATATATCGAAAACGCCAGCCTCCTAGATTACTATATCACTTCTTAATTATCTTAAACGCGATCTCTAGAATATTATCATTCTTATACTACGCTAAAACATGTGCGCAAGAACGCCAGTAACCGTGCTCGTCTCGAATTATTATAATATATAAAAATTAGCCTAGTCAATTAGTCTTATAAGTGGAATCTATAAGAGTGAGATAATCACGTATTCGAAGAATATTAATACGATGCGGAGCAACTCATATGATCGCACGCGATAACGTCTTATCGGTCTATCTAATAGCGGTAATATTCTCGCAAAGAAACCCTTACTAATGATATGTTAACACTATAAATGAACAAATTAAAGGCTATAGATAAGCGTATCACGTGGCGTACCTATAGAAGCTATTTATTTAGATCCTCCCACTAATCTATCAGCTAAAACCGTCCTTTAGATACGTAACGAGAATCTAGATTATCTTATCGCCACCGAGTCTTAACATTAATTACGTCTTAACGCGTGAAATAAGATCCACCAGCAGCAATAAGATCCGTAGCAACCTTAGAATAAGCATAGGCCTTAATAGTATTAGCAATCTCGTAAGGTTTATAGCCTTTCTATACTTAAGCGAGAACGACGTTTTTAATATACTGATTGCGCTTAATAGCATCGAGATCGTCGATATTATAATTATACTCCACGGTACCACCGAACTTCTCAATCGTATATTTAATTAACGTAGAATCGTAGACGAGGTGATATAACAGCGTCTTCTTTAGCTTTATAAAACACGGTCACACAAAGCGAATCAGCGTCTTTCGTTCGCCTTAACCTTGCGTCTTTACCTATTTATTTTAATACAGACGACAGTAGTAGATCTCTTCTATTACAGTAATACCGTTGTTTTAAAAGACGGCCTTATTAATGTATCGTCGAATCTATAGATTTATAACATACGGCCAATCATGCTGATAAGCCTCTGCAGGAATCGACTCCTTTTAATTAGATAATTCGAATCAAAAGCGACGGATTATCTCGATATTTGGGGGATTATTAAAAAGGCGCGATATGATCCCGGCTATATAGTAGGTAATTTAGACTGTAGAGGGTAAAGAGAGAGTCGACAATAATAGAAGGTGGTAGAAAGCGACGATGATATGAAAGAAATATAAGACGAAAGCATGGGAGCGAGGAGTCGGAAGGTGCTCCCTGCGGGGTTGTTCTTTCTAGCCATATATAGCATAGCTCGCTTGGCTGGATCCCTAAGATCCTTCGGATCCTACTTCCATAGAATCTACATCCTCTTCTACCCACACGATACCGTGGTTATTCTTGTTCTTTAGAGATCTCTACCTAAATCTTTTTATGGCCCTGAAGTAGAATCTTCTTTATTATTATTCTTATATATTTTTAGAATCTTTATTTAGCCTATCCGGCTGTAATTCATCGTTATTTATTTTTCCGCTGAATCCCTTACTAAAAACCTTACTATAAAAGCACTTTCTTGAGTTATTTAGTTCAGAAAGCTTCTTTTATCTACTAAATTACTTCTTAAGACTTAAGAAGCCTTTAATAAGTATTTTAAGAAGTTGCTATTACTTAACTCGATTTCCTAGTTATTATCATTATTTACTAGAACTCTTTTACTACTACGAAAGTAAGTTATAGCACTATTATTCTAGCGAGTATTAGAAATCTCCTTAAGGAATTAACATATCATTATCGTCTTAACGCTTTAGACTTCTCGAGAATTCCTCTCGGTAATAGTTCTACGAATTTCATAGTCTCATTATTAGAATCTTATCGAAGTACGCTTTCTTTAGATTAATCTAAAGCTTTTATATAGTCTAGTACTCTTTCTAGCAATACTATAAAAATAATTATATCTCATTTTACATTTACTATATATAATAATTTCTCTAGAATTATTAATATATTAGTATTAAAGTAACTTCGAAAGTTTAATTTTAATATGAAAGATTATTAAGATAAAGAAGGTCGTTTCCCTCTAGTTAAGTATCTAGAATATCTTAATATACTTCTTATCGACGATATCTTTAAGTAATTAGAAAGTCATTTAGAAGCTATTCGACTTCTTATCGAAGTAGAGTATACTAGTTTTTAATAGACAATCTAGTAATTCCGAGTTATCTTCTACGAGAAGTTTCTCTCGAAAGCTATAAAAGTAAGTGCGATTCTATTCGATATCGAAATTGTAGATCTATATTAACGTTCCGAAGAATTCCTTTCTTTCTACTTTAAGCGTGTTATTAACTTAATATAAAGAGTTAAAATTAAAAATAAACTCGCTATTACTTTTAATATTATCTTTAATTTTCTTAAATCTATTATACTCGATATTATTCTCCGTACCTTTATTAAAAGATTAAATAATTACGAGATTTAAAAGAAAGTAATAAGAGGTATAATATCGTCCGATAGATCTCTATATATAATCTATAATCTTATAAAAGAAGTATAGCGTATTAACGTCGAAATTTAGAAGCTCTTAGATAAAGAATCGAGATTCGATTAGCTATAATTCTATAAGTCTCTTATAAAACGAAACTTATCGAAGTAGTAAATAACTTTCTTACTTGCCTCTCATTAAGCTACTAAAGCCTCGAGGCCCTTATACTATTAGTCTTAATTCTTTTATACAAATTCATCGAAGTAGCTACTAGAGGCTTTCATAGGATCTTAACGTTTTACATAATTTCAATCTCTAGAGTATTATCGTTCTTCATAAAGAAGTTTCGATTTCTACTTCGACTTTAATCTTAGCTTAAAATCTTAATAAAGGAAACGCTAATAAAAGCGAACTCTCGAATCTTATAGCTAATAGTCGCTTTTATAACTATTAATTTATTTTAAAAGATATACTCGAGCGTAGTACTTCGAAAAACTCTTATATTAATAAAATAATCTATTAATCTTATAGAAAAGATGGTTAGCTATATATTAAGTGTGATACTAAGAGTTATATCTCTTCTAATTATAATAATATCTTATTATCTACTTAAAAGTAATTATATCTAAAAATACTTATTTTCGAAAATAATCTATAATTAAACTTTACTTTTATTAGATTCGGGGAGTTTAATGAATCTTCTAGATTCTATAGAATTATCTCTTCGCCAAAGCCTTTCATAGCTTCTTCTTCTTCTTCTTCTTCTTCTACTAAATCAAATTAAATAACATCTTTAAGCTTTATAAATTCTTATATTTCATCTTATTCTAATTTAGTATAATTCGAAGTAGTAGAACTAAATTAATCTCGTTCCGCTAACGTAAAAATCGCTAAAGCTTTTCTCGATAAAGAATTAAGATCTAATAAATGAGCTTATATAAAAGAAGTATTAGTACTAGTATCGATATCGATATTTTAGCGATAATAAGAAAAGTAATCTAAGAGATTTTAATTAATATTTATTTAATTATAATAATTTATATTATAGTAATTTTAGATATCTTAGTATTAGTAAAAGTAGTTTAGTGTTAACTTAAATTCTAATACTTCTTTTTATTTATTATAAGTTTCTATTTAAGTAGATTTATAGTAGCCTTTAATAGCTATAAATTAAGAACCTTCTTTCTAGAATTAGTTATATTTATTCTAGACTACTTTAAAAGAAGAGCGTCTTAAATATAAGAGTAAAAAGCGAGTTAATAAGAAAGTAGAATCTTAGCCTTTAATAAGTCTATTTAATAAATCTAAATATAATTTTCTTATTTCGATTCGATATATACTTTAGAGTACTAAAGTTAATATAAATATAATAAATCTTATAATATAGTTATCTACTATATATAAAGAATTAAAGCGTCTCTACACTCGAATTTCTAAAAAACGAACTTCGAAGCCTACTATAAATATTACGTAAGCTTCTTTAATTAGTTTCTAATCTACTTTTATTTAGTAAATATTATAAATATTTATACTATCTTAAGAATATCTATAAGTCTATTAACTTATATCGTTATTTTCTTTTATATTAATATCTTAAATATTTATATCTTAGCCTTCTTAATAGACTTTAAGAAACCCTACTACGTTAATATTCGTATTCTATATTAATACTTCTACTATAAAAGCTGAGAAGTATATACGCTTTCTTAGCTCTCTTATGGGTGTAAATAAAGCGTTTTATATTTTTATTATTATAAAGAAATTGAATAGATTTAACGTTAGCCTCGAGAAATCTTATACTTAGACGAATTAAGGTTTTGATATAAATATAATATCTTCTAAACTAGTACACCTTTTAGGTCTATATCTTTACTTACTTTCGAAGATTAAATTTAAAAACCTTTTTATACGTATAGCGAATTATTATAATACCGTGCTAAAATATTAAGTATGGTTTACAATTAATATAAAAGGAATCTAAAGAAATATTCGATATTTTATAACTTCGGAAGTTATATTTATTACGGAATTAGGGAGATCTAAGTATCTTAGTTTAATTCTCGAGATTCCGTAGCTTTAAACTATAAATACTTTTATTTCGATTCGTCTTTCTATTATTTTTCTGGGAGATAAATCGAAAGACGAGAAAGTTCGAAAAATCGTGGGTTCGGAAATAGTTTTCTGTAAAGATTATAATTTGTTAATATATTTCAAGTCCGCTATAACTACCCCGAAGGCTATCAAGTAGAATAAATTAAAGACTTTCTTTAAGAAAATTGATTCTTTAAAATCTAATAGTTCTTCTAATTCTGAAAATAATTTATTAGATATTAAAGAGATTAAACGTTAGAATTTTTAGTAAATTAAGTCTATCTTAAATAGAACGTTAAAATATTAAGATTTATAATAGTTAATCTTAAGAATTTAAGTCTCTTAAATATCTTTATTATTATCTTTAAAAATCTTAATTCTTTTTCTTTATTAAAGTAAATAATTATTATAAGCTTTTTAAATTAGTCTATTAAAGTCTTTAATACTTCGAAAACGCTAGTACTATTATTTTTATAGATATTTCTTAAGTAAGCATTTTCTACTAGAAGAATAATTCGTCGAAGTTTTTTATAGTATTTCTTACTATTAGAACTTAAAGAATAGACTAATAAGCTAGAATTAGAATTAGTTTTTAGACCGCTTATTACTATAGTAGAGTAGAGATTATGAATACTATAATTACTATACTAGTATAAACATCTTAATAGAGAAGATCTAAGAGACTTACCTTATACGAATCTTATTATATATCGAGTACGCATTATATCTAATATAAAGCCTACTTTCTCGAAATCTTAGAAATATTAATCTTCTTATATAAAGTGGTAGCTAAGAAAGCTTATTTAAGATAATCTCGAAGATAATGTTTATAAACTTACTAAGTCTGTAAATAAACGTCTATTTTAATGAAATATATAGACTATTATAATAGATAAAGTCGAGAATTCGAAATCTACTAATAAGTCTAGAATAACTTTCGATTATTTACGAGTTATAGAGCTTTTTTCAGAAGCTTATCTCGAGCTAAGCTCGAAAGTTTACGATTATCTATCTAATTCACGTTATAAGTACTTATTCTCAGCGAACTTAAAGTATATATATCTCACGATACCTCTATATCCTAACGATAGATATTATTTTACTTTCACTATTTCAGATATCGATTAAGTACAGTCTACGAGGATATAGTAGGAGTTATAATCTATAGGCTTTACTATAACGAAGCTGGCTTATAGAATATTTAATTCTATTTCTTTAGAATCTTCTTTACTATATTCGTCGAATTCTAAGATTTCGCTATCTCTTATATTTTATATAGACGACTTTTTCGATAGCTTTTATAACTTTAAGAATCTATTTTTCTTTCTATAGTATTACTTCTTTTCTAGAGTCGAGTAAGTTAAATTACTCTTATTCTTTAAGAAACTATAGCTATTTATATTATTAATTAAGACTTTTAGCGTAATTTATATTATTAGAGAATATATCTATATTCTTAAAGAACAAGTTACTAAAGTAATTAAGTGGCTTATTTCTTTAGATTAGTTAAAAATTCGAGATTTCTTAGAAACTATAGATATTACGCGTTAATAAGTAAAGAACTTCATAGAAATCGCGAGACCTCTTTTTAGATTTATAAGAAAGATGAAATAGCGGTAAACTTAAGTAGAATAGCTATCCTTCGAGATTCTATATATTAAATATATTATAAGAATTAACATATACGATATTAACTTAAGTCGAATCGTTTATATATATATTAATGCTTTCGATTTTATAGCTAAGTATACTATTATATAATACTATATTCTTACGCTATAAGAAGCTACCCTACTAGAAGCTTTATAATCTTAAAAGTCTATCGCAATAGAAAAGAATAAGAAAGTATCTATTTTATACGATTTATTTACCTTTAGTTTTATTTAAAAGAAGTATTCTATTTATAAGCGAGAACTCTACGCTATTATTACGTTTTATAAGAAGTATAATTACTTATATAAGTATTTATATTAGCTTACTATAATATATATTAATTATAAACCTCTTACGTATTTTCTCGATTTAGATCTTTATAAGGGAATCTATAAGTATTAGGCTAATAGACTTCATCGTTTAAATCTTACTATTTAGTATATATCTAAGCCTCGAAATAAAGCTATTAACGACTTATCGAGAACCTTATTCGATATTAAATGCTTAGAGAATATTATAGTTATATAAGTACGATATAAACTAAAAAATTATAGCTTAAAATAGATCTAAAAGGATGAAAAGAATAGATTCGATTTATTTCTAGTAGTACTCATTAAATTGAAGTAACTTGAAGTCGTTAATAGAGATACGCTATATAATATTTCTTCTTTCTCTTTAAAAGCTATTTCTGCTATAGAAGCTATAAAATCATCTACGAAAGACTTCGATAAGATCGATAAGAACGTTAAGATTTAGATTAAAGCTTATCATAATAGTATCTAATTCGACGAAATCTATAAATTCCTTACCGTAGAATCTTCGACTCTCACTATTACGCTGCTTTGAAAAGCTTTTAAATATCGAGTAATATGATATATCCTATAAATCTTTTAAGAAGACGTATACTTACCTTATATATCGAAAGAAAAGATATTTACTATACTTCGAAAAGTTTATAACGAAAGTAAATACTAGACTAAGATTAATATTCTAATAAGACTACGTAGTTGCTATTAATCTAGAAAAATATAAGATATTAAGAAGTATATTATCGAGTATCTTAAGTATATTAAGTATAGACCTACTATTAGATCTTAGCCTTTATATTCTATTAAAGTTATATATTCTTTTTAATTTATAAAAATGAATTTTATAGACTTACTTAAGACTATTAAAGTAAAATCTACTTTTATATTTATAAAAGTCTACTATATAAGTAAATTCACGATTTTCTTTATTACTATATCTGCTAATATAAAGAACGTTATATAATATCTTAAGTTATTCTTTACTATATATAGAAAGTCTTATATCTACTATCTCGATCGCGGTTAGCATTTCTTTAATAATAAGTTAAAAGAATTCTTGAGATTCGAAGATATTATCGTTATATATAGCCCTTCTAATACTTTTAAGAGTATAAGAATAATCGAAATCTATAATAAACTACTAAAAGCGGTGCTTCGCAAGGATTCTCTTTATATCGAATTAAAATAAAATTAGCGACTATTAAAGACTAGAGATTTCGTTAATATATAAATTATCGAATATCTAGAAATCTCTTCTATTAGTATTTTTTTCGAATTACTATCGAAAGCTTCTACTAATATATCTATCTTATATATACTTTTTAAATATAATATTCCTACTTAGATAACTTAGCTAAAGAATTTAATTAATTATACTTAAATCGTATAATAATATCTTATTTATCGGGCGGATCTTTATAATATGATTAGATAACGTTTAAATTAGTAGAAGAAAGATATAACTTTCCGATATAATAAAGAGATTAAGCAAGTTACGCATTATATTAACGATCTAATTATATTATACTAGAAAAATATAGAAAAGCTAAAAGCCCGCTAAAGAGATTCGTTTCGAATAAGTGAATACGATAGATCCTATAAAAGATCTTTTATACTTATATAACTCAATAATTAAAAGATTAGATACGTATTTTACGAAGATTATCTCAAGAAATTCGTTACTCGTATAGACTACCTCCTAGATCTTATTACCCCCTTATTATCATAATAATAAACTATTAGATATTCTCGCTAGAAGCTTTCTCGAAGTTTATACTTTCCCGAAGTTTATACTTTTCCGAGAAGTTTATACTTTCTTAGAGATATATATACTTATAAAAGGCTTTAGCGTTCTTACTTTCTATAGTATTATATAAAAATAATTATAGAAGCAGTAGTTTTATTTTATTTTTTTTTCTTCAGATGCTATATTATGCTACAGCTTTATTTATTATAGAAGTAGCTTTTATCTATATTTGTGTATAGCTTTATAGTCGCTGAGGCTCTATCTTATTTGTTCCGTAGTAGTCGGAAGGTGCTTCCTACGGAGTCATTCTTTCTAGCCATATATAGCATAGCTCGCTTGACTAAATCCCTAAGATCCTTCGGATCCTGCTTCCATAGAATCTACATCCTCTTCTACCCACACGATACCGTGGTCATTCTTGTTCTTTCGAGGCATGAGCGCGTCTCCGTTGTTTACCTCCTATTCTATATGGGGGTTAGTGGAGAAGACTGCGCGTGTGGCTTGCAGTAGTCCCGCAGTAGCGTCTGCCATTCTAATCGACACCGCCAAACGGGCGCTCCCGCAAATGGTTTTGCAAAGAGGATTATACTCTTAACATTTCTCGCTTGCCATCATATATTCATTTTACCGAGAGTATATTTACAATGCTCCTATGCGCACAGAACATGGTTTCAGAAACGAAAGAGCCACCGTTTTCGCTGATTGGTCTGCCTGCTGTGTCAAAGAGAAAAGATCTGTCAAAGATATGTCAACGACTAGAATATCTATATGTCATTCAAAGATCAAATGTCTAGGCTTTCAACAACATCAGCTTTTGAACGACCATGATGATCTCGCCGGATGTTTCAATTTGCTTTGCAAAACGTGTCAAAGCAACATTCCCACTCCAAAACTCTACTTATACCTTCCTGAATGGTCTGCAGTCACTAGGAGCATCTGCTTCATAAAGCTGCAATATATGTACAGAACTATAGGAAGGTCCTTAGTCAAGACAGTCGAATTTACCCGTCTTTTGGCAGACATATTTTCAGAGTTCCAAATCCTGAATCAGAAGCTCTACGCATCCTCGATCAGTCTACATCAGTCCCTGCAATGCTGACAGTAACACATATGCCCTTACCACTCATCCATTTCTTATTACCAAGACTATAATCCCTTCGGGATTATCGCGCAGCGCTGCAGGACTCATCTCTTCGAATGTACATACCGCCAATCCGAATAGATGTCAATCCTCTCCAGAATCTTAATAGGGCAACGGTCGTCCTTTCACCCAGTCAAGGCTCGCTGCCTCAACCCAGGAATACAATTCGTTGAATGCGGTCTCGACCGTAGGAAGCAACCGAAGCGCATTTGCAGGCGCCAAAGTTCATTTCCTGCTTCTTTCGAAACACATTGTGTACAAGATAGCACCGTCCAACGTGGACAACTGCTATGATCAGCTCTTCCGTGTAGCAACCTATTGTTGTTGCCTTTCCTTGACTTCCGTTGTTCGGATAGCTATTGGTAGCTAGACTGTTCACCTATCAGTCTATACGATCTTTATTGCTGCTTTTCCCGTTTGAGATACGCCATACGCGTTCACACCCAAAATTTGTACAGCATATTGGCGGAGCTATACTGATAGCCACGGTGGCCCGAACGATAAGAAAGCATATGTTATACATTGGATGCTCACGGCGAAAATCGTAGCTTAGCTGTTCTGACGATCCTTTCTCAGTGATATCTTCCACCTTGAACAAGGCTAATGACGCGCCGCCTGCCCGTAAGCTGCTGCAGTTATAGTTTAGCTGAAACTGTTCTACCAATCATCGCAGAGAGACCTCCAATCCCACCTCTTCAGCTTCATATGACAGCGAATCGAGTGAGCAAGCGGTGCTGTCTTAGGCTAGCCCCCGTCCGCTAGTTGCAAGCTTTATGCAACAACGCAACCACCACCTCTACCGATGGTAAGCGCCCGCGGGCCTGGACAGGCTGAGGCAGTCATGGAGGGGGCTTTTCTCATTCCATCAAGCTCTTCAGCGCCAGCCGCGCGAGAAACATAGCAACTGATCGTTAAGAGACAGTATGCTGACTGCATGACATACCTGACGGGGCAGCGGCAACACCCTTGGACCCGCCCTTGAGGGAGACCGCGCAACAATGGGGACTATAAACACATTGCGACCATGGACTTTCCTTGGGGAACACATATCACAAGGTACCATGGCAGAGCAATTAAAAAGAATACTTCAACCCGGAAGACCGGCCTCGTATCAAAGTCAGGTCGATTGTGCCAGCGGTCCGCAATCATGATTCAGCTGGGGAACATACAGCGACCATCACATTCCAAGCATCTGACCATCTAGTTCGATGCCCCCGTCTATCAGACGACGACCTCAGTATAGACGCTAATTTCTACGGATTCACTCCTCTCTATCACCCTGAGGAGTCTATTTTAGCCGAGTGAGTGTGTACTAGATTTATAAATAGGACTTGCTGACCTATCATATCTAGCATAGTTGCAGTGACTGGACTTGCCGCGCATGCATATGGCTCCTAGGCGCACTCTGATCAAAAGATGTGGTTCCGTGATTACCTCCGGAAAGACCAATGCGAGAGTCATAACTTATGGTTATCCTTCGCACTTGCAAGGGAACATGTCAAGCAGTATTCTTTCGGACTATAGTCTGAGTTTTACTCGCCGACTGTTGGATATGCGAGCTTCAACCAGAGTCAGTAGCTCTGCAGACTCTTGCAAACTTTGCGATAGCTGAGAATGTTCCAGTGTAAAGATCGGCCAATAATCTTCGTTGGTCATAGTCTAGGCTGTCTAATCATCAAAAAGGTGAGCTCTCTGGGCTTGAAGTCTCGAGAGACTAAAATTAAAAGCTGATGGCAACTCTTCTTAGGCAATGAGTGATATCAATCGCTAAGTCGAGATCTACCGCTCCTGTCTTCCGGTCCTCTCGATCGTCTTCTTAGGGGCACCCCATAACGGACTACAGACAACCGCACTAGAGACCCTAGTCAAATCTAGACCCACAGAGGATATGATTCAAGGATTGAAAGCTGAGTCTCCGACATTAACAGATTTGAATGACAAGGTTCGATACGTTGCAAGAGAAATCAATATTTTAACCTGCTACGAGCTCTATCCGACCAAGACTGCGGTTCAAGTGAATTCAACCTTCTGGGCTTACGAGCCCTCATTGCTGACCTAATCTTTTAAGATGGATGATGGGTCCTGGGAACGCGAAGGCAAGCCCGAAATGATGGTCTAACCAGACTCTGCAAAGCTGTCCTGGCCTCGAGAGAAATCGATACCGTGTCATGCTGATCACAGCCAAATAGCCAAGCTGGAACGGGGTGAAAGCAGCGTATACCCAAGTGTTAGTTGCGCGATCGAGAGCGCTGTCGAGGAGCAACCACCTTCGGTTTGTCTCGAATTCAGGTATCCGATGAAATCGTATCTGAAGACTCGGGTACAATTCATTATAACGATCTTAAGCCCGGCCCAAGTCGCTCCTACGGCCACGCTGGTAATATCACAATAGATAAGGGGAGAGGTTATCAACCGCCACTGCGGCTCAATCTCCAGATTTGTTATCGCCAGAACAGCTCTGCGCCGCCATCAGGGACGGAAACGTAGGGAAAGTGCAAGAGTTACTAGCACGAGGCTCTAGCCTTTATTCAGTGGACTCCAGGGGAAGCGGGATCCCACGTGAGGCTTATCCCAAGAAGGGCAAAGATCCTTATCTGCTCGCCGCGTATCTCAGGCAGGAAAAGATCCTGAAATTACTACTAGAGCATGGAGCCGATTCATCTCGAGCCGAGTCCGATGGAGTCACAGCATTACATGGATTTATTTTTGGCATTTTCAAGACGGAAAACCCACCCACTGAATCAATTGTGGCTCTGCTACTGCAGCACAGGACTCCTCTAGAGCAAGTGGCTGGGCTGGACTCCGCTGATGTATAGCGTAGATCTCGGCTACTTGTTGTTGACCAAGACTCTCCTTGATCATGGCGCGAACGTGAATATCTTCAATCAGTCTGGTGCGACAATCTTGCACTATGCTGCCAGGGGGGAGAATCCAGATATCGTGGCGTTGCTGCTTCACAAGGGCGCTGACGTCGACCGTACGTCGCCTGTTGGGCAGACTGCTCTACATTGGGCCTGTAGTGGTAGCGCATCATCTTCTGCACAAATCGTGAGAATGTTGTGAGACGCAGGGGCAGACAAAGGCGCAGCTGACAAAGATTGGTTTACATCGAAGACGCCGCTGCACCTGGCGGCTGGTAATGGTAACGTCGATGTCATCAACGTTCTCTTAGCTTGTGGGGCGAACATTGAGTTAGAGAAATTGCCCGGAAGGACGGCTCTGCATTACACATCTCATCATGGCCATCCGTCGGCTTCCAAGACGCTCCTCGATCACGGTGCAGTTGTGGAAAGTCTTGGACCATTTTCGCATCACGCTGGCAAACTACTCAACTTCGCCTCTGACGTGTCTAAGGAGAATAGAAAGGATTGTACCTTGCTGCTGGAGAGCGCGATGAAGGCGCAGAAGCGGCGCGGCGGCGGCGGCGGCGGCGTCGACGGGAAGCGATGAGAGCTCAAAGCAGTCCTTTATCATCCACTACTTACTCGTCTATCGAACGTGTGCGGTGCAAGTGCTTAACAACACATATCGAAGAAAGCAGCAAACCTCCAATCATCAAAGCCCGTTGATTTGATAAAATGGGAGGCTGTTCAGGTATCCTTTGCATGGAGCTGCCGGTGATGCTAGCTCTACATGATTTGCTTCAGCTTCGTCGCTTGAGTGAGGCTGAGCCGTGTTCTGTGTTGGCTGCTGGAGTGTTGGCTGTGGTGTGGTTGGCCCTTGCTGCTCGGTCATGTGGAGGCTTTGCAGGGGCGGCGGATTCCATGTTTATTAGGTGCCTTTGCGAGATCTCCCCAGCTTTTGATTGGTCGGTGGTATGTGTAGAAGGGGGAGAGAGGGATGTGCTGACTACGAGAGGGCCCCTATTTCTATTTAGGGAAATCATAGCTTATAGAGTGGTTGATGTAGTCCATTCAACGAGGACGCACCCAGGGAAAGTATGTGTTATGACAACGCTTCATCTTACATTTGGCATTGATGGCATCATCCTAGGCGTTCACGATGACCTATGTGTGATCCGCAAGGGGAAAGATTTCACATTGGATTTCAATAAGCCAGTAGTCTGTGGAGATAGGATAGCTCATAATCAACCGTTTGTAGTTACCCCTTTAACCACTTCACACCTTTGAACCCCTCTTCCTCAAATCTACAAAGCCATCCCAAATACATCTTCCGAAGCTGTAATCACTCTTCGCAAAACAGTTGTGCCCGCCCGTACAGATGATCGATAAAGGAGGAGCATTATTTCAGTCAAATTGCGCGTACTCGGTACTCTCTCCGCTAGCCACTGGTACCGCACCGGTCTATACGCTGCCCCAACGGCAGATGCCTGGACACTAGGGCGTAGCTGTCGGTATCAACTCCAGGCGGGAGCTGTTTATCTGGCTGCTGCCGCGTTTGTAGCTTGGGTGATGGCTTGCAGCGATGGGAATCGATGCAGAGGTCTCTCAGGAGCGTGTGGTACCTGTACCTGTACTGTAGTGTGTTGGAGGCAGCGGGGCTACTGCTCAATGAAAGATGCCGTTCACGGGAAAGATTTTTCAGGCTCAAGCAAGGGCGGGCTGGAAGTATGAGTCTGCAGGAAATGGAGAGGAGATGATAAGTGGAGCGCTGACTTTTGATGCTGTGGAAGCTGTCTGTTTCAGCATGAGCTATGTACAGCCAGTAGTTGGCAGAAATTTGGCCTCTCCGTGTGAGATCTTGAGCCATGTGTGTCCGAGCCATGCGCAACATATACCCCCAGCGACGTCTAGGAAAGCTATGTGCAGCCACTGATTGAGCAAGATCTCCACTATTTTCGTAGCTTTCATACCGACATGATAACATCCACCGTCCCCAAATCAGCAGCTTCCTCCGTGACAGCTACCCCTCCCAAACCTCCCACACCCATCTCGGCAACTTCCTTGCGCAATCCTTCAACGCTGTCCTTCTCTGGAAGGGGAACACCAGAAGCCTCCTTGAGGAGCTCATCATTTAGCTCCTTCCACAGACCCATGTCAAACTCGACCGCATCCTCTTCCGTAGTGTCTGTTCCCTCGCTAAGCTTGCGCTTCCTAATCGAACGAGAGCTGGGGTGGCGCGTCATCAGCATGCTTTTAAACGCACGCTTCATGCTCTCTCGGAAGCCTTTGCTTTCGAGCCCGACCTTCGTGTCTGCAATGTCCGTGGATGAGCTAGTGGGATCAGCCGACTTGCGATAAGATCCGCTGTTGTTATTGAAAACGACTTGGCCAGCTTCGTTACGCGAATAGAGAGCCCTGCTGTCAAGTGATTGTAGGAGTGGGCGCTTTGGTAGCCGTGGTGGACGTAGGCCAATTTTACTCATGATAGACGCGCTTGCCAATGGTCGATTGCAATCCTCGTAGTGAATGAATGGGATCTCTTCATCTTTTTCGAACACATCGTCAAAGTGTTGCCAGGCACGATCACGATGGGTAGGTCTGCAAAGCTGGCAGGCGCAGAATTTACAGAAAGGGAACATTCTCATTTTCGGTCGCTGAGCCAGTGCTACGTTGACAGCGGAAGAACTGGTAGTCGATGGGTCCTGGACTTCGTTGATAATGGGAAATGGTAGATGTGGATTCGCGTCGACAGACTGCAGCGTAGTTGGCGTTTGAGGTGGAGAATTGCTGCTGTTTTTCTGGCTTTGCTCGAATTGGTCGATTGCCGCCCTGGCAGTGTCTACCACATGCTGCTTCTGTGCTCTTAGCTTAGCGACCTGCTCTGGCGTGTAATGACCGTCCTTGATGGCCTTCTCGATCCATGGACTGAGCTGGGCAGTGGGAATTCGCGCGTCCTCCCCTCCAAGTCTCGGATCCTCGTTGACAGTTGGCGGTGGCATTGACAGATCGTTAACACTGCTTGCCTTCCCCCCACTGTCATTGATGTGTTGATGAGGCGGGCTTGAGATTTCTGAGATGGAGTCAGGTGTGACTTGAGATTCTGGAACATCGTCTTGCGTGCAGCAGTACACCCAGCCGAAACTAGAGAAACGCGAGCAGACGTTGCACGTGAAATCCCCGTACAGACGTTCCATTGTGAGGTGAGTGCATGCTGCCCGTCGAGTTGCAAATGATGGCACTTTGGCCCTGGGCATTGTGCCTGGCATTGGTGCCGCGCTATGTGGTGGTGGTAGAGAAGAAGGAGGAAGAGGAAGAGTGGAAGGGTTCGGCATGATGGTTTCTTGTAGTCTGATGGCGAATGGCTTGAGGCCGTTTAAGAATTCAAGAATGAAGTCATATTCAGTATCCGGAGGCGAGGTAGATTCTTGTCTGCCATGGTTCATCACATGGTTCAAGTTCAAGGTGTGGGAGGTGGAAGAACGAGGGTGTTGAGGAGAGACGCAAAATGAGACAACATCTGTGTTGATAGTCGCATTGTCATCCGCACGATCATCCAGCATCTTCATCAAGCTTCAAGATTTTACTGTCACGCTTTTCTGCATCAACGGGATCAGACACTTTGGCATCAACCTTATCCCATCAGTAGTTTATCCGCGGAGGCATTACGAGTGGACGAAGACAGTAGGCAGCACAGGCAGTCTTTAGCTGTGGCATTGATTAGGCGTCTGCTTAAGCCATGAGGATGGAATAGAATGAGATATGGATCAATTGAACTCCAAATGATGGGTGAGGGATACAGGAGGAATATAGGAGCAGAGATTGCTCCTTCCTTTCGGAAATCTTTCATGCAGTCTCTATGCAAGGGGAGGTCAGCGGCGCTTCGCTGCATATCACATCTGTAAGCAACCTAGAACATCAGCGCTTCCAAGTCACAAATCTGTAGTTACAACGGCAATGATTAGCAAAGGCCGTAGCTTCAATAGCGAGGACCGACGGTATGGGCCCTCTCTACTCTCTACTCTCTACCCCGGATCTGCAGTTCGTTATGGAGCTCCTCGTTGTCTATCTGTTGCAGCTTGAGCAGGGCTGTGGGAGCAATTGTATTTGCGATCATCACGTCGAATTGGCTGATGCTGCAAGCTACAATAGCGTATCAGAATCCCGTCTTGATGATTGCGCCTCTCATTTTCAGAAGATGATGGTAGAGCTGCATATGCAGTAATGGGGGACTTTTTGCCAAGGCCACTAGCGCGTTTATCTTTGTGGGATTGACAAGGGCAGAGACGCGAGGCAAATCTTCAAGCCACTGCCTAAGTACTTTATAGTATCCACGACAAACAGACAAAAGAGCAATGTATTCGCTGGCGCTTCATCATTGGACGCCATCACTAACGTTGTTATAGCCTACTCTCGAGAGTTAAACACACTGGCTGCTCTATCTCGCCGCCTGGCCCTCGCGCAGTCCAGGTCCATATCGTCTTTCCCTCTCCATCAGATCCGCTGTCTTCCCGTTCGTCCTTGCCTTGCTGGGAATACTGGCCGCCGCACCTTCACTACTTCCCCAAATAATCTTCGACCAGAGGTCATGCTAGCAAAGGCTGCTCAAGAATATAATCCTGTAGTGTCCGGCGTCAAGGGCTCGACATCATCACAGAACTACAATGCCACTGCCAATGCCTTAAAGCCACGATCGTCGTCAATACTCAACACGGTGCATCCCACCCCAAAAATCTCTCTAAAACGTACTGCATCTCAGGCTAATGGTAGAGAGTCTCCATTCAGCAGCCAAGAGCAGGGGTTGAAAAAGGCAATGATGAGCTTGACACAACCATCTACTGGTGGAGGAAGGCTTGACAAGTTACATGATCCGGTCTTCTTTGATGAGAACGATTTCGAAGACGACCAAGATATAGACCTAGACGCGGATGACTCACCAATAGCCAGCAGGTCAATATCCTCAGGTGCTTCATCAAGCACATTGCTACCTGATCCACCACTGAAAAAGTCTACTGCTCCACAGACACCTGTCAGCAGCACGCCTCTGCCTTGGTCCTCTTCTCCACTGTCACACTATCAGATGCCCCCACCAAAACCTCAAACGCAAACAGCTGTCACTGCCAATACGTATAAGCGAAGGACTTTGCCTTGGGTAGAGGACGCAAAGAAAGCAGATCAGGCTCGTCATGAGAAGTCAGATCGTTTTTGTGAGGACTTGACAGGTGGACTTCCCCCAACATCCTCTGAGCAAGCAATCTTAGATCAGAGAAAGGAACGTAAGGAGCGGAAATTGCTGGATCGCCAGTGTGCAGACCTGACTGGAGGGGAAACAGATCCCAACGGCCACGGCCAGAGCATGACTGGAAAAGATCAGGACCTTGAACGCTTCCGCAAAAACATGATTCTAAAGGGGGCGCCAGACTGGGTTGCTGAAAAAGCGATCCAAAACAAGAAGCGGAAGATAGAGACAGCGCAGAACTCATCTGGCACGGCATACACACCATTGCCAAAGGACAAGGCCTATTCACCCTATCCTTGGAATAAGACTGCAAGTGCTGTCAAGGAAGAGCAGAAAAAGATTCGACAGGGCCACAAAAAGCTTGTTAAAGATAACGAAGGAGAGTCTGAAAAATCGAAAATGAAGAAGGGTCGAGAGACTGTAGCCAAAGTCTTCTTGAGTGACGAGCAGAGGTCGGTGTTGAATTTAGTTGCTGAACAAAGGAAGAGTGTCTTCTTCACAGGTTCCGCAGGTACTGGTAAATCTGTGCTCCTCCGTGAGACCATCAAAGTCTTACGCGACAAGCATAAGCGAGAGCCTGACCGAGTCGCCGTCACAGCTTCAACTGGTCTCGCTGCCTGCAATGTGGGTGGGGTCACGTTGCACAGTTTTGCCGGAATAGGTCTCGGGAAAGAAGCCGTTCCTGAGCTCGTGAAGAAGGTTAAGAGGAACGCGAAAGCCAAGACGCGTTGGTTGAGAACGAAAGTCTTGATTGTTGACGAGATATCGATGGTAGATGGCGACCTCTTTGACAAGCTCGAGGCCATAGCTCGCGCGATACGGAACAACGGGAGACCGTTCGGTGGCATTCAGCTTATCATCACAGGAGATTTCTTTCAGCTACCACCGGTGCCAGACTACGGCAGAGTCTCGAAGTTCTCTTTTGATGCCGCTACCTGGAACACGTCGATTGAGCATACCATCGGATTGACTCAAGTCTTCCGGCAAAAAGACCCAGGTCCGTTACTTGATATACACTAAAGAAGACCACTGACCGTTCTAGTTTTTGCCAATATGTTGAACGAGATGAGGCTAGGAAGGTTGACGCCGAAGTCAGTCGACGCTTTCCGGGCTCTCAATCGACCGTTAAGCTTTGCCGATGACTTTGAAGCTACAGAGCTGTAAGCGTCTTGATGACTTACTCTGTTGACATTCTTGCTAATTCTAGAACAGATTTCCTACGCGGAATGAAGTCGAGTATGCTAACACTGCTCGGATGAAGAACCTCAGTGGAAGAGAATTCGAATTCAAAGCAGTGGACGGCGGATCCATTGTGGACCACGCGCAACGAGACAAGCTGTTAGCCAATTGTATGGCGCCAGCATCAATCTCATTAAAGAAGGGTGCGCAGGTGATGTTGATCAAGAACATTGACGACACTCTTGTGAATGGGTCTGTCGGGAAGGTGGTAGCCTTTATGGATGAGAAGACCTTTGATATCTATCATGAGGACGAGGACGAATTCCAAGCGGTAGAGACCATGGAATTAAACGAAGGGGAGATGACAGCATCCAGGAAAAAGCTCAAGGCAATGATCGACAAGGACCTTCCGGGCAGCACTAGTCAAAAGTGGCCTCTTGTCCGATTTGCCATTGCGGATGGTAGCTCGAGAGATCTTCTATGTCAGCAGGAATCTTGGAAGATTGAACTTCCGAGCGGTGAAGTTCAAGCCTCTCGAATGCAAGTACCACTGATCCTGGCATGGGCTTTGTCAATACATAAAGCTCAAGGTCAAACACTGGACCGCGTCAAGGTCGACTTGGGGAAGATCTTCGAGAAAGGGCAAGCATATGTTGCACTAAGTCGAGCGACTTGTCAAGAAGGATTACAGATCACCAGATTCGACCCGAAAAAGGTTATGGCTCACGACCGTGTCCGAGCATTCTACGATAGTCTCTACTCTGTCAACAAAGCCACCACTTCACAGAAAGGGGATAGGAATCCCGGAATCTCTGCGAAAGATCATGAGCTGGACTTTATCGATTCAATCTATGGAATCGACCCAGATGAAGAGCAAGCGATGTATGCATAGTGTACAAATGGCAGGGAAAGGAGCGCGTTAGAGTGACGAGCATCTTGCATGCGCAGGAGCATGTCTCCAGAGTATGATAGAGCTTGTGCTTTGCTGTCTTGGTTGTATTTAGCATACTAGCTCAATGCATTGATCGGCAATATCCGATACATTATGATGCAAATTAAGGTATTTAGCGTGAACCGAATAGAAAAGTGATGTTGAAAGATCGGAGTGAAGCCACGCCTTTCCTCATAACACCGATGCTCGAATAAACACTCCTTCCATCCTAACGCCACGTGAACTCCCTTCACAATGGCTCAATTCGTTGGCCTGTCAGTGCTAGCAACTCTCAGAGAGCCGCCCGCTAAGGTACGAGGTCTGGTCACAGCAGTGGTTGAGCAAAAGTTGACCCTGGACCAAGGTACCTTCCCCGGTCCAGACCTGCGACTTCCCGACGTCTACTGACAAGTAGCCATAGTGACTTGGCTCTCTGGGGCATCGGGTCCAGAATCGCTCATCGTACATGGCTCGAATGTGCTAGATGTTGAGATCATTGAGAGTGAGCCAAAGGAAACAGTGCAAGAGACTGAAAAGAAGGATGATTTCGTGGACCCGGCTATTGTTAGCTATGGAAGACCTGAGGGATATTTAGCTCCTGATGCTAAGGTCAATGGAGGCTTTGTGGCTACGAGTCAAACGGCTGTGATTGCTTGCGCAGAACCATCCCTACTAGCAATTTCCCCAGTATCTACCGAGCCAGCAACGACTGGCGCACGAGAGGAACTTCAAAGCCTCCATCCTGCGGTGTATCCAGACACAATCACACCCTCTGCTACGCTTACGGCACCTTTCAACGACCTCTCTCTCAATGGGGATACACATGAGGAGAGGCTAGACCCAGTGGATGGCAAAATTCTGAGGCATCAGGACACGGAGCTGCTAGAATTGAAGGAGGTGGCACAAGGGAGGGCGCCCAATTCAAGAAAGAGAACTCGGAGGTCTGGAGCAAGAGGAGGGTCATTACCCGCTCAAACGCAGGATCTGCCCGACCTGGAACCACACACTACCCCGGTATCGACACAAAAACGGCGCGGAAGGGGCAAGGGCTGGCGGCAGACCCCTCTCCTCGAAGAACCTACACGCGAAAACCCTTCACCACGGGCAGGACAACGTGGGCAACATCCCCAAAAAGACGCACTTGAACCGGGAACGGTGCGCTCCACCAAACAAACACCAGACCATCCGAAACTCAGACGTCGTCGTTATAGAGAAGAGGAGGATCAGAATGGTTGGGCTACAGGCGATGCTACCGATATTCAGGATATGGGTGACTTCGATTTCGAAGAGAATCTATCCAAATTCGACAAGAGGAAGGTGTTCGACCAGATCAGGCAGGAAGACACTACGGCTGATGAGGCGCGACTGGTCAGTTTCAATCGGCTGCCAGCCGCTCGAGCTGGCACTGCTGGCGGGAAGAACCTGCATTATACCGAGAATGTACTGGATTCTCCAATTAGGAAGGTAACAACAGGCGGAGATGTCACCAACGTTGACAACAGCAGTACGGAAAGTGAGCTGGAAGTGAGCGAAGCCAAGATTAGCAGTGGAAGAAGTTCACGCAAGAATGTCTCACGCCCATCGAGAGCCCCTTCGCGAAAAGGGAGCGCCCTTACAGCTGGAGATCATTACGGTTCCGGATCCACGTTCGTTGCGGAACCCGTCGGCAGACTATCCAGGCAAACTACGCATGATCGGATTGCGAGTCCCAAGATCAAGACAGATTCTTCGACCTCTCGCTACCGCAAGTCATCTGGCCCTCCTAATACTGGGAAGTCATCCTTTCGAATCACCTCCTCCAACTGCCATTGTCCTTGCGTTTCTCCATTACAGATGCTGGAATTGGAGCAGCTCTCTACGACAGAGCTGGGTCTAACCGAAGAAATGCTCACCGAGAACGCTGCACGATGCATTGCGGAGACAGCCTACGGGCTGACTTCTAGTGAAGACGCCGAACAGCCCAACCACCGCCCTTTGATAGTAATACTTGTGGGAAACACCAAAACTGGCTCCCGGGCTATAGCAGCGGGTCGCCATCTGCGGAACCACGGCGTACGAGTCGTCCTCTGCATTCTCGGCCTCGAGCGCGAATGCGACCTACTAGAAAGCGTCCAGCGACAGCTTACAACTTTCAGAAGCTGTGGAGGCCAAGCTATCAAGCAAGACGGTCTAATGAGAACTCTACGGAAACTCCAGGCGCCTACCGATCTGATTGTCGATGCTCTACTAGGCATGCACTTGTCCTTCGACGACCTACGAACGGATGACCAAGCCGCCTATTTCCAACTCGTCTGCTGGGCGAATGGAAGCGATGCAGGCACCTTTGCCGTCGATTTACCATCGGGCATCGACCCTTCAAGTGGTATAGCTACCACCCACGACGGCAGCGAACTGGTCCTCAACGCAAACTTCATACTCTCCCTTGGTGCACCAAAAACAGGGCTTCTTGTTGCTATGGAAAGTCTGAAGACTGTTGCAAATCCGAGCCTTTTTGTAGCTGATATTGGTATTGCGAGTGTGGCTTGGAAGAAATTTGGCATGAGGAGAAAGGGCGGGGTGGAGTTTGGTGGGGAGTGGATCGCGGCGGTGAGATGGGAGCAGGGTGCTGGGGCATGATTTTGGGGTAATGAGACGGTGGATATGCTCAAGAAAATGGTGGGTGGTGCGGATGGTATGTTGTAGATGGTGCTTTGGAGGGGATAATACCCACGGTTTGGCTTAGATTTTCCGGCTTTTGGCCTTTTAGCTTGACAAGTATCATTCAAAGAATCCAACAGATGTCAAATGAGAGCACCAAGAAGAAGTCATTTCATCAGTAACCTGGCCAGACAGAGACACACATGACGAAATCTCGTGATACTGTGGCCAAAGAAGTTTAGCGTAGAAGCTCTTTAGATCATTTTTCTAGAGCTCTAAGAGACGATCTACAACAATCATGGGCAAAGGTCAGCACTCCGCCTTCCAATCTCGGCGACTCTTTGCTGACCTTTTACTATCCTCTAGGTACGGACAAACTCTACGTAAGCATCCACGCGCTCTTCTCGGTCTTACTGCTTTTCTGACCTTTTATAGATCACCCACAGCGAGTGGGCTTCCGAAGATGCATACTCCGCCAGCGCCGGCTCCGGCCTCTCCAAATCAAACGCCCCTGACAACACTTTCAAACGTCTCCCCTTCAACTTCTGCGCCCTGTCTCTCCAACCCTTCAAATCCCCCGTCTGCACGTCCGACGGCACAACCTTCGACGTCGACAATATTCTGACATGGCTCTCCAAACACGGCACCAACCCTGTCAGTGGACAGCCTCTCAAGGCTACAGATTTGCTCAAGCTACACTTCCTCAAAAATGATGAGGGCGAGATGGTGGATCCGGTCACCTACAAGGTGTTTACTGATAACACGCACATCGTAGCGGTGGGGACTACGGGCAATGTGTATGCGTGGGATACGGTTGAGAGGCTGAATGTGAAAGCCAAGATGTGGCGGGATTTGCTTAGTGATGTGGAGTTTGGGAGGAAGGATATCATTACCTTGCAAGATCCGTTGAATGTGAAGGGCAGGAATCTAAGCGAGTTTAAATACCTTCAAGAAGGCGTCAATACATTGACGGAGGAGCAGCAACGAGAGCGGAGTGCGGGTGTCAACAAGAGCGCTCTTGGAAGCGCGGCTTCCGTGCTGAAAGAGAAAGACACAGCAGCGCCAGCACAATCTCAAATCGGCAAATACCTCCACCAACAACCCTCCTCGACCTCACCCTCCACTTCCCTCGCCAAAACCTCTTCTAGCAACGGCACAGCAAAGTCCCAAGCCCTCCACACTTCAAAAGCAATCCCTTACAACGCCGCCCAGCACACAACAGGCCAAGCCGCCGCCTCCTTCACCTCCACAGGCCTCACACCCCACACTGGCGGCGATCTTGCCCTCCTGAGCGACGAAGAATACATGCTCAAGCCCCGCCGGGTCAAGAAACCAGGCTACGCGCGCATATCGACGAATTACGGCGATATCAATCTCGAACTGCTGCCGGAGTTTGCGCCCAAGGCCGTGTGGAATTTCACGCAGTTGAGCAAGAAGGGCTACTACAACGGGGTCGTGTTCCACCGAAACATCCGCAACTTCATGCTCCAAGGCGGCGACCCGACGGGCACCGGCAAAGGCGGCGGCTCCGTCTGGAACAAGAACTTCGCGGACGAGTTCGACGGACCCCTCTCCCACGACGCCCGCGGCGTCGTCAGCATGGCGAACAAGGGCAAGAACACAAACGGCTCCCAGTTCTTCATCACCTACCGCCCCTGCAAACATCTGGACCGCAAACACACCATCTTCGCCCGCGTCGTCGGCGGCATGGAAACCCTGTCCGCGATCGAAAACGTAGAAGTGTCGGAGACGGACAAGAGGCCGCTGGAGGCCGTGCGGATGGAAGAAGTGGCCGTGTTTGTGGATCCCTTTGAGGAGTTCTGGACGGCGAAGCGGGAGAGGGATCGGGAGGCGGAGGCGAGAGAGGAGGTCAGAAAGGCCGGGGGTCGAGAGGATGAGAGGGTCACGTGGACGGGGAAGAGATTGAGAGGTCCGGACGCTACCGGTGGCGTGGGGAAGTACATGGCCGGTGCTGCGGTGACGACGGACGGGGGGGAAGTGCTGGCGGAGTGGGAGAGCGGAGAGCCGGGCAGGAAGAAGAAGACGAAGAAGGGGGCGGGGTTTGGGGATTTCGACGCTTGGTAGCGGCGGGCACGTCTGACGGATATGGGAGAGGCGGGTCTGGATACCCCTTTTGCTACGATGATGAGGAAATCTGTTTCGTCCAAGTGATCATTGATCGTTCATGCTTCACGTGTTCAGGTTGTCGCTCGCTCCCAGGACTGACGAGGGACGATTTTTGAAAATTCGACATGCCCCCGGACCGCTCCATTGAAAAAAAGCGCCGCAGGCATGAATGGTATCGTGTGCATACATATCCACCATCACTCGTCAGCTACAAACCGGCCAAAGATGGGAAAAAAGACGCTGGACCCTACGTAGGGGATGGAATCGAAGACGCAGTGAAAACAAAGCACGTCTCCTGATATCCCTATCCGCATTGTTCCGATGCTAAGAGGCACTTTCTGAAAAAAAGTCATTTAAAAGAGGAAAGCTGTGTTTTTCCCTCGCTATCTGGTTTCGACATGACTGATCCGGGAAACGCCAGGCTTCTCGGACCGGAGGAGGTGGAGAACCCATGCCCTTATTTCCCCCCCTAGATGTAGAATGGTGTGGAGAATCGAGATTGCCGTGGATGCTGGATCCTTCTCCCTTTAAGGGAGTGGGAGCGAATTCAATGATGCTGTGGTGCCGGACACCCATTCGGCGCGTACCGGTAAAGTAAGTAGATCGTGTTGTCGAAATCGACGCTGCTGCGGATGCTGGACACTGGCTTCTCGTGAATGGGGGAAGGCGAGTGGAAGCATGCTGTTGTACCGAACCTCCATATTCTCCCTAGATGACAAAACGAATCGAATTGAAGGTTTCTGTAGTGCTGAAATCCCGAAATCTGCTCCTTTCCCCAAGCGTATGCAGGCGTTCGCACCGAGCTCGTGGGCTCATAAGACTCCCCCGGGTAACTGAATGCTACTCTGGTGCCCCCTCCCGTTCCCCAATCCTCCCGCGTCATACCCTCCCCCTCCACCACCCACACCCACACCCTGCCCACCTCCACTGCCTGTGGGCCCGCTATGCCCCTCCAAGGGTGCCGCATGCCTCCTCAGCATGAACATGGGTTTCCTTCCCTCCTTATCCAGTTGCTTGAACAGTATCAACGGCTTCTCTCGTAACCCTAGACACCGCTCTTGATCGCCGTACACAATGTATAGTGCGTAGTTCTTCCAGTCGGCGTTGATGTTGTATTTTTTGAGAGCTGCCGGAAGGACCCTCTCGCAGGGATCTTCCATGCTGACGCGGAAGGATTTGAAGATATTGACCGAGGGTTCGCGGTTGTTGCCTGCGGAGGAAGATGGTTCATCTTGCATTTGCTGTTGTTGTTGTTGTTGTTGTTGCTGCTGCTGCTGTTGCTGTTGCCGCTGTGGTTGGGATTGCTGGTATGGCTCAGGAGGTGGACCACGGTTTCGCTGGCTGCCCGGGGTAGGTGTTGGGTTGCTGCGGTCGCGGTCTCGATCGGAGGTGAATGTAGAGACTGAGGATGTGTAGCCTTGTGAGTCTTCGGCGTGGGAATAGATGGTTCGAGAGCCGCCACTCGATGGTTGCTGATCGCGGTAGGTGCGTTGGTGGAGGGTGGGTTGATTGGCGTACGTATTTGGAGAGGTCGGTGAAGGTATGTTTGCTTGCGATGGTGATGTAGAAGCTTGAGAGCCTCCCATGGCGGTGGTAGTAAGATGATTCGACGCTGCGACGGCGGCTGCAGAAGGATCGAGTGACGTATCAGCCTGACGACCTTCGGGTATAGACTGGGGTATATGGGTCGGGGAACTGCTCTTCGGCGTGCCGCCGAGGAACAATCGTTTGGTGGAGAACTTGCGGGATAAGCTGCTGCCAATCTTTTGCTCCGGTGGCAGCTGTGATACCATTGGTGACATCCCATCTTCGTGATGATTGGGACTGTGGTTGTTGTTGGGATGGTAAGGTAATGGTTGGGAGTAGTCTTTTGCCATCCTGAAGATAGGCAGAAGCTCGTCTCGTAGTCGCCGGTACTCGTCGGTGATCTTCCGCAATTCAGCTTCGGCTGCTTGAATGCGGTGGTCACGTATTTCGATTGACTTTATGATGCGGGAGATGTCATCTCTGGTGGCGGTCTGATCTTGAGCCATCGCATCGGCGGCTGATCAATGTGTCAGAACTACCCAAAGGAATGAAGAGAATGGGGAAATTACATGGCGGTATCCAATGGTCCGAGTCTATCGGTATATCTTGCTTGATCTTCACATCATAGACGCCCTTGAGGATAGTGAGTCTATGCCCAACACTGATGATGGCCATTTCCTTCAATTCTTCATGGCGTAAGGCTATCAGCGCTTCACCGACGATCTCGTTCTCTGTACCAATCATGCTCGTTAGCTTCGTTTGAGAAGAGGCGCATGATCACCCCTACCTAAGAATTTGTCACAATACTGCGGCAGCCCCAGACTGGAAATGTAGTCTGCGCATTGTTCTGTTGTCCACCCCACAACTGTATTCCCAGGCGACAGCTTTCCCACGTCAATATTGTGTCCCAACGTGGTAGGTGTAGGCTCGGTCGAGGGAGGGTCAGAGTCGGTAGGAGAGGCATCATCATCGGTAGCAAGGAGGGGTGAGGTCATAACGCTCCTCTCGTACTCGTCGTCTGCGTCTGAATCATGGTAGGTTGGGGGTATGGCCATCTTGTGACAGGCTGCTGAGGGATGCCCCTATGTCATGGCAGGCGTCAAAATGATGCTGGGTCTGTAGAGGTGCCGCGTGCTCAGTGCAGGGCTAGGAGGGCTCTTCTGGCTTCTTCCGGCTTCTTCTGGAAGGCTGAGATCTGCAAGCAAGGAGCAGTGAGACTCGTAATACACAATGTCCCCGCGAAGGTACCTTAGAGACGCGGGCGTCTATTATGGAAGGTTGGGCTTGCAGTGTGGGGAAAGCGACAAGGGCAACGCTCTAACGGTTGTTACTCTTGCTCACGTCAGACAAGGACTGATTAAACAAGCATTCTATTGTATGGTGTTTCTGCTTGTGAGTCGGTTGTTTTGGAGGTGAAATAGACTGCGGGGGGGGTGGAGGGTTCGGTGAGTAATGAGTGGTTAATAGAGAGTCCAATTTCAGACTGTAAGCCAAGCCGTCAGCCCTGTTGCCCCAAGTTGCCCAACGCTTTAGGGAAAGTGGCATGCGGCTCCTTCCCGAGTAGGCGTCAAGCATAAAAACATGTGCATAATTCATAAATATTGATCCTCACTATTATATTATTTATCCACAAGGCGTCTTGAAGTCCAGAGATCCAAGCACACCACCATCAACATTTGAATCATACAAGTATCCCATGGCACAAATACATACCTGATGTAAACATGACTATGACTACAAAATCAGGGCATTGTTATGATATTGTGTGTGCAACGACAAGTCCGATAAATGTCACATCATTTCGGTACCAAGGTAGCCTCAAGAGTCGAGAGGTTGTCATCGAAAACATAAGATTGGTAACATTGAATCATAAAGCTATCATTTGCCTCAGAGGTCATCGTACAGAGTCATCGTCATCTGCATTAGAAGGCTCCATTGAACGCCACGCTCAAATTGCTATCTGATTAATGAAGATGAATATCAATCGCCGCCCAAGTTCATGTATTATCGCCCCGCACGCTAGCTCCGTATATGCAATCGCGTCTCAAGTCAGTGACCTCGCTGGCCTCCAAGACCCTATTCAGAGCTCTCACAGTACCAAAGCTACAACAGTCGATCCTGCCAGTAGGGCAAACAGCCACACCCTGACTGTTGCGTCGTGGCATGCTGAAGACCCTATATCCAGCGGCGTCCCTCCACCGTTGTCATTACTGGGAGACGTCGAGGTGCTAGATACCGAAGTGGAGCTCTTCGTGTGTGACGTGCTGGTCAAAGCATCTGAAGGTGACTCTGGCGCTACGGTAGTCCCAACGACTGCAACGCTCGTCGTTGTAGGTTCAGGAGTGACGGTAATTGGAACGACTGTCGTGGTCGAGGATGTAGCAGCGGCTTGAGGCGTGGTAACGACTGTCGTGGTCGAGGATGTAGCAGCGGCTTGAGGCGTGGTAACGACTGTCGTGGTCGAGGACGGAGCAGCGGCTTGAGGCGTCGTAGATGTAGTAGCGCTCGAGGTGGTTGAGATGGTAATAGTACTGGTAGTCGCTACGCTCGCTTCCCTCGCTGCAGACTGACTACCAATCGCCCCATCCTGCCCTCCAGCCTGTCCGAGCTCAACCCCGCCACCGCCAGGGTTTGAATCCCCGTTCGCAGTCGAGCAAATTGTCTGGACACCCAACCCGTCAAAGAATAGCCCTATCAACGTGTTCGGATATGCGCTTGTGCCAGCGCAAGCTTCGTTCAAGGCAGTTGTCAAACTATCGAGGAAGCCGACGCACTTCACGGAGCAGCCTTTCCCCGCGAAGTCGGAATTGGAGCAGTCTGTGAGGGGCGTGTTGTAGGCGTTTGTGCAGGCGGCGTCGAAGCCGTTGATCGGTTGGAAGGTTGTGAGGGTGAGGGCGGAGGTTGCTTGAAGGAAGTGAATTAGGACCAGGGCAGTGGAGAACGGGGTGGCGGTTGAGAGGCGCATGGTTGCTTGTTGTGTGAGGTTCTGAAGGCTGCGAGATGGGATGTGCGCAGAGTTGTCTTCGGCCCCTAGGCTTGCGTTGAGAGATCGTGATATCAAGAGGGAGCTCGAAAGGTGTTTTGCTACGTGTGTTGGCAGGTCCTGGAGCTGGCGCAGCGGACAAGAGACGTTTGTGATAGAGAGCAGCCCGATTGTTGATCTGCCAATCGGAGAGCAAGAGAGCCGCTAGCAGTTGCACCAATCCATCAAAGTCATTACTAAAAGAGCGACAGTCGGGTTGAAAGGAGTGTTTTTGTTACAATACTTGTGCGACGTGCCCACAGAATCTCACTCCCAAGGTGAATATGTTGTTGGTGCTGTGACGACGTGCAAAGGTGAGAAGCAAGGCGCAGTCAATGCGCAAATCTAAAGATCGGCGACCGAGATGATGAAATAAAGAAACCCCCAGGGCGTCAATTCACTTTCATGATTTCATCTTGTATTTCTGGGGGAATAGCTCGGAGAGCTCCCCAGTTTTGTAGGCCAAAGAATTGAAGGAAATTGTAGAGACTAGAGACACGAGACGGACTTGAAACGGTGGTGACGGTGAAGGAGCGGACTAATCTAAGCGCCATAATTTACATACGCGATCCGGTCCGTCGATTGGTTCAAAGGCAAAGCGTGACAGGCGGCTAGGTCACTTTAGGCCATGCCTGCGAAATTGCTTGCTTTGTATGTCTATCGTATCAAATCAGCATGAGGTGGATGAGCCTTACTGTTATGTTCTGAAGCTGCTAGAATGGAGACTTGCCATGTACAATTTGACTCATATCTGCTAGTATATATCTCTCTGCGCCTACGAGTAACCCTGATTATCGCAGTGCAGCAGGATCTGGAGACCCTCGAATTTCCAGTACAGAAACCATCATGGGTTGGAGTGGGATGGAAGGGATTGATGGTGCAAACTCTCATGGCTTGCTCAGCGGTCCCTGGAAGGCCCGGAGAGGAAAAGTAGGTAATTCAAGTAATACTTTACTCGTGAAGATCGTGTTTGGGCCAGACGAACGGCCAGTGTTCTTATTTGCAGTCACATCACGAACTGGAAAGTGCATGGTCTCGATTATTTTGTGATGCATGAGAGAAGGAGAAGGGAATCTGTAAAGGGCATGGCTGACGCTTGATATTTCCCTATGGTTCGTATGGTGTCCAGGAACCATGGTTCACATCCTCATTTGTGATTGACCGCAGGCGTCGTCCCCATAGACTACTGACCATTAAGAGACCCTCGTCTATCTACGTACCTCATCGATTTGTTATATCAATACCACTGCTTCAAAGTAGATGGCTTCTCTCTCCAGCCTACTTTAGGAGCAGAGAGCCTTTTTTAGTGTTTGTCTTCTTGTGTTTGTGATCCTACGTCCTCCCAGGCTACAGAATGCTCTGTTTTGTCTCAGTAAACCTGCAACGTAGGCGCCTATTCCCTTCAATGTGTTTTGCTGCTGTCTCGTCATCTCGCCCGAGCCAAGAACGAGTCTTGAGCAATGAAAAGGGTGACTATTTCTCTTCTAAAATTTGCCGAAAATTGCTAACAAATTACTCGCTTTAGGTCGAGTGCTTTCATGCTGCCCTTCCTCATTGGACTGTTGTGGGGGTTTCTCTTCTCTGCTTTCCTTTTTCCTTTTCTTTTTCTTTTTCTTTTCTTATACTGAAGCCAGGAGAAACATTGCTCGACGATGAGTGAATGAAGCTGATACATGACGAGTATATAGATATATCGATCCAATGGCATCACAAGTACTACCTCAAAGGCTCAGACATGACACTCTTCCCGCCTGGCCTCTCCCATCTGCCAAAAGCAGTAAGTTTTGCCAAAGGGGCTCTCTGTTCTCTGAAAGTCATGGTCCCAGCGGTCCCGCCGCGTAGGCATACTGAGAGTGCAGATGGTTGAAAGAAACCTAAAGAGTGCAGGTTGTAAATGAGAGATTCTGAATGGGACTGAAAACGACGATTTCTCGTTGTCGGAAAGACATTGCCTTGCTTCGTAGAACACCATCCCAGGCAAGGCCAATCTTTCACACGCAGTGCTGCCATCTGTCATGTGTGAGTCAGGATCAGTTGTCACCATGAGACAGAAGACCATGGAAGATTTGGAAGCGAGACATTTCGGAACTTCTACGGATAGAACTAAAAGTTATACTGAGAATAGCAGGATTCCGATCTTGTGAAGGAATAAATTAATTGTTTGAAAAGGCTGCGCCAGTATTCAGCCACTGTAAGTATGATGTGGTAAAGCCGACTCAGCCCCGCCTAGCTCCGCGAAATGCCACCCGCGGGGTCCTGAATAAAACCCACCCCAACATCCTCTCTCTTCACATCTTACCTACTCGTCTTACATTTACAATCCTCCTGTCCTCAACACCCTATCGCAGCGAACTCACTCCAAATCCACAATCACCCAAATTAACATGTCAGACCCATACAACCAATACCCCCCCAATTACGGCCAGGGTTACCCGCCACAGGGACCCCCGCAGGGTTACGGCCACCAGGAATATCCACCTCCACAACCTCAGTACGGCGACGCACCTCAAGGCTATGGCCCACCTCAGAGAGTGAACTCATTCGGCCCTCCTCAACAAGGAGGATTCCAGCACGGACAGCAAGGTGGCCAATACGGTCAATACGATGCCAGTAACCCCCAGGGTCAAGGCGCTTACTAGTAAATCCTACAATCTCTGCGTCTCGCCCCTGCAACTGACAGCTCCTCTAGCGGAAACCCACCGCCTCAAGGTCCCCGCTACGGTTCCGCACCTCAATACGGCCAGCCACAGTACGGCCAAGAGGGTCACCAGCAACAGCAACAGGGCTACGGCCAAGAGGGTCGTGACCCCAACGCTCCTTACGACCCCAACGCACCACAGGGCGAAGAAGGCGAGCGTGGCATAATGGGTGCTATTGGCGGTGGACTAGCAGGTCGTTATGCCGGCAAGCAGATGGGAGGACATAGTTTCTTGGGTATGATTGGCGGAGCGATTGCAGGGAGCAAGTTGGAGGATGCAGCGAAGGAAAAGTGGGGAGGAGGTGGATCTCAAGGTGGAGGGCATCATAACCATCACCATGGCAGTCAGGGAGGAGGCAGCCAATATGGTGGGAGCAACTTCGGCGGAGGAGGTGGGCGGTGGTAAGGGGACTTGGCGAAGACTGCAGAAGGGGGCGAGGTTGCAAGTTGTCTCTACGGCCATTGAAAAGGGAAAGCGTTTGCGTGTATGACCTCCATGAACTATAGGACATCCAGGGTTTGCTACCTTCATGCCTAGCTCTTTCGAAGCTTTCTCGGTTCTTCTAGATGGATCATTCTGTCCTCCTGAAGGGTCTTTTATATGTCGAGGACAGCCTTGCGGAACAAAATACTCAGCATGAGAAAGAGCCGACACAATACTAACTAGCGACACGCTAGTGCCATGGAAAGCTTCTGCTCAGAGCTTCAGATTCTCTTTTGACACTCTCATCCATCTTTCACATGCTACAACAGTAGCAACGTCAAGTAGAAATGGCATGAGCACTAATTAATGGTCCTATAGGCTGCCCCACAGGCTGACATGACTGTTCATATGCAACTAAGCCTGCAGCTTAAACAGCACCCCTCCTTACTTCTCATTATGTCTCATTCCACACACCGTCCGCCAACACCTGTAGCATCACTCTCACCGAGATAGAAATACATCCGTGTGTTTACTTGAATCTTAGCTCCTGATTCTGGAGTTTCCATTCTCATCGTGCCCTGTTAACATTGCATAGCCCGTCATCATGGAGGTCATCGTGCGCAACCTCCATGAACAGATCACTGAAAAACAGGTCGACAAATTCTTCCGCGATGTTCTTGATAAGCTCGGAGTCAAGACCTACCTCTGTCAAAAATTGAAGGCCCGAGGAACGGCCACGATCACAATCCTTGATGTCAGCAAAGCTCGACAGTTCCTAAAGATGCATGGCCAGACTGAACCAGGTGCGAAAGGATTCGTCTCCGTACCCGTGAAACTTTTCCATATGGGCCGTCCCATCAACTGCAGTGTCAGCAACAAGCCTCCGGATGAGTTTATCTTGCGCAGTTTGAAGAAAGAAGAAAGCGATCGGTATACCGCAAGCCAGTCCAAGAAGCCAAGGATCGTCCAAGGGAGAGTGGATGAAAACCGCCGACCAGGGACTCATAATCGACGTGCTTTCGACATCAGCTCTCTCATGTGCGGGCAATGGGACTACGTGGGTGCCAACCTTGCCTTCGTCGCTAATTCGCAAGAGCGAAAGAAAGGGCGTATGATCTTCGGTCCTCGCAGCTTGTTGATCAAGCTTTGGCCACAAGACCTTACGTCGCCACTTCAGCAGGTTGAAATTCCTTACAGCAGTGTCCAATCCATGACCGTGGGCTCCAACACCAACCCATCTATCACCCTTTCACTTTCAGAGGCACCAAAAATCTTCGAGAACTTGGGTACTAACATCCTCGAAGTCGCACTCCAGAGGGTGGATATCCGCAAGGGAAGCCAAGAGTTTACGAGGAAGCGGATCACAGCACTCAGCAAAGAACACGAGACCGTGGTGTCAAGTTGTCTTTGCTACAGGATCATACTCTCCAACACCGCTGACATTGCTGGTGTACGAGCGTTGAGGCATCTCCCAGAGGTCCCGGACAGCATTACATGGGACACTTCTGCAGTCGCGAAAACCTCGTTCGCTGCTCAAATGACAACCCTGCATTCAGCCCTGAGTGACTCAATATATGGCAGTCTGCCGTTTGACTTGAAATTTCAGATGCAAAAGCTGGCTCAGAATGGTTATCTGAGTCCAGTCAAGGTGGTCGAACTACTAGCAGTGGTGTCCCGCCATGCTAAAGAGCGAGACGTCAGGGTCGTCACCCAAGCCGTAGGGACTTTGTGTGAGCAGATACCTTTCGCCGGACCAGCCACTGAGGCCTCGGAGCTTAGTCTGAAGACGTTGGCGCAGATGTTAGCAGAGAATGAAGACTCCATAATTCGGGGAGAGACTTATCAGCCTAATCTTGCAGACCAGTACGACCATATCGCATCCGTTCATAAAGCGATGGTGACCCCAACGGGCGTATATCTCTATGGTCCAGAGCCAGAGGTGAAGAATCGGGTCCTCCGCAAGTACTCCAATTTCCCTAACTATTTTCTTTCTGTCTCGTTCTTAGACGAGGACGGAGAACCCCTTCGACTCGATCGCAAAACGTCCGGCGAGGTGATTTACCATGAACGATTCAAGAGAGTACTAAAAGGAGTTATTATCATTGCTGGCCGCGGATTTGAGGTATGTAAGCTGTCCTCAGAAATACATAATCATCATCTCATCTCTCCAGTTCCTTGGATTTTCCCATTCTTCGCTCCGGTCTCAGACGTGCTGGTACATGGCACCGTTCACGCTCAATGGATGTTTAACATACGCACCGGCTGTCATCAAAGACCTGGGTGACTTTGGATTGATACGATCACCTGCGAAGTGCGCAGCTCGAATTGGACAGGCCTTTTCTCAGACCTTCAGTTCCATCCACATTCCTCAAGAAGCATTCAAAACCATGGAGGATGTGGTGCAAAATGGCCGGACATTCAGTGATGGAGTTGGCACATGTTCTACCGAAGTGCTCGAGAAGATTTGGCGCGAATACCCTCAACGGGGACTGAAACCCACGGTCTATCAAATCCGATTTATGGGTAAGCGTGACTAAAAGCACTTGATTGATACTCGTATGCTGACATGCATCGTCGTCTTGCAGGTGCAAAGGGTGTCATCTCTCATGACCCTCGGCTTCCAGGATCCGCTCTCTGCCTGAGGCCTTCTATGATCAAATTTGGAGGGACAAAGGCTTCAGACATCGAAATATGTGGCGCCGCCTCCAGACCGTTGCCCATGTTTTTGAATCGCCAACTTATCAAGATACTCGAAGATCTTCACGTTCCAGATGAAGCTTTTCTCAACCTCCAAGCTGATGCGGTCGAGAAACTTAGAATGACCACCGTATCTCCAATCAACGCAGCGAGCTTCCTGGATAGAAACTTGATCGGAAAGCCAGCACGAACGCCCTGGCTGATTCGCAAGTTGTGGGCAATTGGGCTCTCGTTCACTGACGATGCTTTTCTGCGCAACAGCGTTGAGCTAGCAGTTCTGGTCCAGCTGCGAGAGCTCAAGCATAGGTCTCGCATTCGAGTTGAGAAGGGCGTGACGCTATACGGTAACTTCTCTTTTGGCATACATGATGCGTGTGACTTATGAACTATCTAGGTATCATGGATGAGAGTGGTATCTTACAAGAAAGCGAGATATACTGCTGCTACACACACAACGAAGCAGTACCCAAGCACCTCACTGGCAGTGTCGTTATTACAAGATCTCCTGCGCTACACCCAGGCGATGTACAATGTGTGACGGCAGTCGACGTTCCAGCGGGCAGCCCACTGCGAGCACTCCACAACGTTGTAGTCTTCAGCCGTCATGGCCAACGAGACTTGCCTTCGCAGCTCAGCGGAGGAGATCTGGACGGCGACCTTTACAACGTTATCTACGACGATACTTTATATCCCAGACGGATTTCACAACCAGCTGATTATCCCACAGCTACGGCCATTGATATTGGCAGGCCAGTGGAGAGATCGGACATGACAGACTTCTTCCTCCAGTTCATGGAGAACGACAACCTTGGACTGATCGCTACTCTACACCAGATCCTGGCGGACCAGTCGCCTCTAGGAACATTCGGCTCGGACTGTATCAAGGTTGCTGGCATGCATTCTACGGCGGTAGACTTTTCGAAGACTGGCATCCCAGTATGTATCAGAACACGACATAAGAGCGTTTCTCCATATATCATAATGACATTCACAGGTCAATTTTCTCGATTTGCCTAGATATCCGAAAGCTCGCCCAGACTTTCAGGCGCCGGGCCCACGAGTCCTTGTGGAAAAGAGCATCAATCTGGAGGAGGCCGACTTGTCAACTCCTCCAGATGAGGACAATGAATTCAATGAGGTAGCGAACTATGGTCCACCGAAGCTACGTTACTACGAGAGCCAAAAGGTGCTCGGGAAGCTTTACCGCGAAATCGACGAGCACAAATTCTTCGAGGCAATTCAGGAACAATCCAAGATGCCTAGCTCCAATCATGGTAAGACCCGCAGTCTTGCGGACGCTGTTTGGAATTACGTCCGTGAACAAACGACCTTGATCCAATGGCAGCATTACTTCACCTGGGCTAAAGACGTGAGAGACAAGTAAGTGGCGCTCCACTGCAGCTGTATCCACGATGCAGGAGGAAACGAAACTGATGGATCTTCAGCTACGAAGAGAATCTCGTCGACACAATGTTCCAGTACTCCAACCATCCCCAACACTTCGTCTCCGAAATCGAGGTCTTCTCCGGCAACATCCTCGGCAAGAACGGCGCGCAAAGCAAGCGCCAGCGCGAGTCCTCAAAGACAATGAAAGAGAAGCATGACCGCGATATGGAGTATACTGTCCTGTGCATTACCCGCGGTGACGGAGACGGAGATAATAGCCGAGCAGAAGCCCTTGAGAGGTCGATCGCCTGTTTGTACGTGGCGTGCAATACGCCTTTCAGAGTGAGGAAGAAGGTTGGAACGCTGGTGAGCTTTGTGTGGATCGCGGCCGCGGTGTGCTTGAAAGAGGTGGAGAAACTGCAGGGGGTGCACGTTTTGTTCTAAGGAAGATACCCTATCGGCGTTGCGTGACTGCGGAAATGAATCATGATGTGTGGTGCACGGTCGTTCTTATCATCGGACTGCGAAATAGAGAGAGAGAGAGAGAGAGAGAGAGAGATGTGATTAGAGCATGCATGGTCGTTTTTTATTGTCGGAGCATTTGATCTGATCAAGATTTTTATCAATCAATCAATCAATCAACCTTGTTACACCGCCACAGTAATCCCATCACTAACTAGCAAGTCAAGTCGTTGCTCCAAACCTTCCAAACGGCAAGGGAAAAAGACCCAGCTACGAAATTGTAGCGCTCTAACCCCGTCCGTCCGTCCGTCTTCCCAGCAACCCCCCCCCTCCCCAGATCGATCATCCATCCATGCTTCCACACCTCCTCCTCCTCCTCCTCCTCCTCCTCCTCCTCCTCCTCACCACCACCATCGATCATCCATTCCATCCATTCCATCCCCCCCCCCACCCCCTCATCCTCCCCAATCCCCCACCATCCTGTCCCTTTTCCCCGGGCTAAAGCGGACCGAGATGGGAGTGTTCATGGATACAGGGTTCGAGGCGATGATCATGGGCTCCAGTTTGAGGAGGCTCGGGGGGTGCGCCGTGCGTGTCCTTGTTCGAAAGTGGCGGGCTGGAGGGGTGGGGAGGGGAGGGGAGGGATATGTGGGGGGAGATGGGGGTGGGGGGTAGAGGGGGGAGGAGGGTGGAGGGTGGAGGGCGGTTGAGAGAAAAAGGGGAGAGAAGAAGGGGAGAGGAGAGGTTGAGAGCGGCGGTTGGGGATCGATGTCGAGGATCGTAGTTGGGGATGTGGGGTTGGGGATTGGTGACGTTTCGAGGACTTTGGTTCGATTCGTTGGGGTAGAGTACATGTGCGTGATGTTGGGATTTTGGGAAGAGTAGTGCACGTATGAGGTGATGGATAGATCAAATGCCATGGTGAACGCCTGGGCACGCTATGTGATTCGCTTCATGCGATTATTCCTCTGCAAGTGTAGATGGGGAGGATTCAACGCTATGGTACATCATGCCGGAGGTTCAAAGGGAAATATTTATTCAATCAGAGGAGTGACAAGGAGAGCACAGCCGCAGGGATCGCGAAAGACAGAGCCCAGCTCGCTGCCCACAGACGCTGGGATCCGGACGAAGGCTTTGCTGATGTCGTGGTTGGTTTCCCGGATGTGGTGGTGGTACTCCCAGATGTGGTAGTAGTACTCGAAGACGACGGTGTGGTGCCGTTTGCCTCCGCCGTGCTCGCAACGGTCGTGTTGGCGTTGGTAGGGGCAGAAGAATTGACGGCTAGGTTGGCCAGGAAGACGTTCAGGGCACTCAGCTCCTGCCCGAGGCCGGTCTTTCCATCGTACTCGCTCTTCGTCCAGCGTGTCCCACAAGTCGTTCCGTTTTTGCCTCCGGAACATTGCTTGGCGGCCCCTTCTGCCGAATGCTGGAGGTAGCTCATGATTACGTCCTTGGTAAAAGGCGCAACCTGCATAGCCTCACCCATCCATTGCGCTGTCAAGCCCTTGTAGGCATACTGGTCGGTGTCGCATGTCCCAAATGACTCACAGGCCACCTCGGTCATGATCCCGGGATTACCGGAGGTGCCATCGGTGTTGTTGGCTCCTGTAAAGAAGACGGACATTGATGCGAGCAGCTGATTCGTACGGATCTCCCACGTCGCGTTTGTGTTTGTCTGCGTGTTGTCAGTGTGAGTGGGCGCAAAGCACGGAGAGTTGGGCGTACGAAGTTGGTCATCACGGCGCTTCCATACATGAAAGCTCCAGCGGCGTACGTCCACTGCAGAGGATCGATCTTGCTGCAATTGCCTGTTACCAGTGCTCCGTCAAAAACCCGGTAGTCATGATCAATAAAACCAATAGAGCTTGTCCAGTCATAGCTTTTGGTAGCCCAGTCGGCGTATGTCTGGTTTCCCGTGTACCTAGCCAGCCGGGCGGCAAGTTGGAAGAATGCCCCAGTCGATATAGCATTCTTGTAGTCGTATCCCTGGTTGAAGTTGAAAATCTGCCAGCGCAGGCCCCCGCCACAGGTTGATGTATCCCAGCGGGATACTTGGTCGTTGAATGCGTTGACAGCGAGATCGAGCCAGGACGGGGAGGTGGAGGTGGAAGGGTGGGGGAACTGTAGTTCTGCTGCCCGCATGGCGGTCAGAGCCCAGATTGCTTGATCATCGTTTCCCTGTGTTGGGAATGGCCGTCAGCTTTTTCTACCAGATGCCTTTCAGCACGTAGGGGAGCGCTACCTCAGCCTTGGTCTGATTGGGCGACATGTAGTCGTTGTCCGGTCCCACTTGCCAGAGCAAAGCGCGCTGTACAAGAGCAACGTACTGAGCATCTCCGGTGTAATTCCAATAGTCGATCATGCTTCCCCAGGCGGCACCCGATTCCGACCAGAGGTAGGGTCCTCCGAAGATGCCAGGATCTTGCCCTGGGTCTATCCCATGGTAATAGCTGAGCATGTCCTTGGCGACAATGCTGGAGGCATTCTTGATAGAGGCTGGAGCGGCATCAGTAGATTGCTCTGCCTTTATCCCGCGAGTGGTACTCACCAGAGCTAGTGATATCGAGTGAGAGCCCGTTGGCCAGCAAGGGACTGAGGGTGTACAGTAGCACAGAGGGTCTGGTTGGTAATAGCATCTCGGGATGGAGAACAGGGAGAGGGATGATGGTAAGCAAAGATGGTGGTAGTATTTGGATAATGGTGTGTAGAAGTGAGGGATGACATTGTCAAGATAGCTTTCGCAGAGGTTGTCGGCATTGTCACTTGAAGGAGCTGGGTCTGAGCCTCAAAAATGGGCGGAGTGCTTTGAGGAAGTATAAGGTTGAATGATGTTGCTTGTAAGTTGTAGGAGCTCAGCGGTCAGGGTCCTTTGGGTTTCATGTTTTAGCCCTCAGCCTCCAGGCAGACCCTAACCCTAAGGCAGGGAAAAGGGTACTGCCGCCGCTATTTTTAGCTGCTGTCACACCCTACAATCGGGAATGCCAGAGAACCCCCGCGACGAAAGATCTATCGCAAAAAGTTTCCGTGTACAAGTTGTAGATGTTATCTAATTGAAGAAATTCTGAAGACAAAGTAATCAAATTGAAGAAGTATTGATCGAGTTATGCTAGTTTGTAAGAAACCGGGATTTCTTGGCATGTACAACGACTTCTGTCGAGGTTCTATCGTGAAACAGTCTATTAACAGATGACTGCTGCACCGGCACAGCCTTTGCCCGCCGCCATTCATTAAAAAGCGACATGCTCCGCTAAACCCTTCATTCCGCAAGGCAAGACGACATATTCCAAGCCCGTATCCTCCAGCTTTGAAAGAAAAAGAGACGATGAAAAGCGATCCAGTCGGCTTCGTCCTCCGGCATCTGAATCTCACTCCGAGGCTGGCGCTGACGGGCCGATTGACGTCGCAAACGACGACCAATGACTGCCCCATGCGCTCCTTCAATCTCCCTCAAATTTCCGTCCGCGTCGAGCATCTGGCTCCCTCTTCTCCCACGTACCTAGACAATGGGCTCGAAGGCAGATCGACCAGAGATGAACCATCGTGGCCCCGCTGCCTTGTTCCGTCGAGTATTGCGCCTCGAGTATCAGTTTCTGGAGGAGCATTGCTTGGCTGGGAGACGATGTGATGTCGCTTGCTGCGAAGCCGTGCTGGCTTGGAACGGTTCGCGCGACTTGGGAGAAGATGGGAGGTGCGGACGTTGATGTAATTGTTCCTGTTGCGGAAGTGGTGAAATGGGCCGAAAGAAGGGCGACGGGGGTTGCTTTGCCGATGCACCGGGCGCCTAAGAGGTAGACATTTCTCGGCATTATCTGGTTTTTCTAGACACGGCGCGTCTTCTTTGGTTTGCCTCTGATGGTCTCGGACCGTGGCATGTATATGAGCTCATTTATCACTCGATTGAAACGTGTGCATATGCAAAGATGACTCGGCAGCTCCTTTGATGCACACCTTCCCCTGTCTTTCTTGTGCTCTTACCATTCTGCACTTTGCCAGGCGAACGTTCACAGACGGCCTCAGCAGGAAGTGCCAGTGGCTCTCCTGACTAGTTTTGAAATTCATGCGTTGAGAATGGCGAAGTCAAACGTGAACAGCCTTGTGATCACCCTTCAGGATTCAATCAGTCCTGATGATTGCGAGTGCTTCTATTCTGTATCAGATCTACCAGATAATTCGACTTTGAACCCACTAAGACAGATCAGGTCCGTCAGCAGCGTCTCAAACTCTATAAAGCCGACATACTCCTTCGGTTCATTAAAACGTCAGCTAATAGAGCAACGGCCAACGACCCACTGGATGATTCCATCTGAATCTCTTTCGCCGAATTTTTCGCCTCAGACATCCCAATAGCGACCCTCCAATGAAAGAAGAAGAGGATTTGAAGCAGACGAGGAGAGCACGATTGAGCTAGGATGGATAGATGGGCTCGATATCTAAGCAGTCATCTCAGGCAGGGCCTACCATTTCATACCTCGCGGGTCTGAAGTGATGACGGAGAAGGTCTGTATGGACGACGACAAATACCAAACAAAGCGAAACGCCATCTCGTCGGCTACCCGAGACCTCTGATCAATACATCTGAGTAATCTTGTCCCATTGTTTTTCAGCAGTTGTAGAAGTGTTCTCGACAGCATCGAATGCTGCAATGCGTTTATTGTATGCTTGAAAGCAGCTTTGATGTACGATGACACTACCGTCGAGGCTTGAAGGTTCCCGTTGCGTGTGAGAATGATGGGGCTGGTATTTCGATGGTATTGTGTAGGGATTAGACGAGAAGAAGCAGCTTGTCGCTTCATCGGCAGCGCTTTGGGTCGCCTGGAGCAGCAGGCGGAGGTTGTAGCTGTATACGAGATTGGGGTTGCGCCCAGAGTCAATTCAGGTCAGGGGCCTTGGGTTTCAGACGCCGGGTTGGCGGGGAAAGGGTGCTGCCGCTGCTATTCACGAGTGTAGTCATGTCCGGGAAGAACATCGTTGTGCAGGTGCTTGCGACGACCTGGGGAACTTTTGTTGTAAAATTTATCTATAGGGTAGGTTTTCATCACTCCTTGGTGTAATAAGCGTGGAGAAGCCTTCTCCACCGCTTCCATCACTCCCCCCAAATGGTGTCAATTCGACTGCCCGCTCTGCTTCCTTGTCGTTGAGAGCGGAGCTGCTGAGGTGCTATGTACTCGCCATTCAGCTGGTGTCTTCACGCCTATGTCTTACGTCTCCCACTTAGCCCCCAGAGGGATTTCTAGAATGCCGGAACGCTCTTGGGGCAGCCATGGCATCCGAGTTTCTCGATTCGAGGCATGCGGCATACTTAATTCGGGCTCGAGGTCCAGGGGCGGTGTGTGGCGCTTAATTTGCCAGTAGACCAAGAGGATCATGCTAGACTAATCATGGGTGCTGGCTGCTGGCTGCTCGGCCGCGTCTGCTTACGTGACGTTGGATGATAAGGCACATGAAAATGCTACCTAATCATGCCTGGCCAGTCCTCTCAACTGTCCTGAAAGTTAGCACTTGGCGGATCCCGATCCAGCATGTACGCAAACTTCTGCCGATTCCCCTCTTGCAACAGGTACCTCGGCACATCCATGTTATCGTCCACGCGATCAAATACCTCCGTCTCCCTCTCAAAGAGATCTTCCCCTTTCCTGACCCTTTGTAGCAGCCTCTGCGGGTCAAGGATATATGGATCGTTGTACCCTTTGTGCGAGAAGGACTCAATCTTATTCACCAAATGCTTCATCGTCTGCATACACGAACTGCAATGCCATGCCGCGTTGTAGAGCTCCACGTGCGGCTTTCCGGTGCGCAGGTCCTCCGGTTTGATGGTATCTTTGAGGCCGTTGAAGAAGGTTGCTTGGGGATGAGCCCATTGCTCGCCGCGGTGGAGCCATTGGAAGCTGTAGTAATAGAAGTGACTCCGAAGGGTGACTCGAGGTGGGAAGGCGCAGTTGCGAAGTGTGACAAGGGTGCTGGGACGGGGAATCTCGTCGATGTCGCCGATGACGAGGACGTCACCTTGGGTAGGAGCTTGTTCGCCGGACAGGGAGGTGAGGGCTTGGGTGAAGAGGGCGTTGCGAGTGAAGCGTTCGTGCTCCCAGGTATCACCTGCGGGAAGAGATGAGTCGGTGAAGTTCACGATGCGGTGGATGATCTTGGAGTGGAAGGGCTCGAATTTGGAGTAGTTGTTCTCGAAGTGTAGAGGTTTGGGATTTTCCTGGAATGTGGTGTCCGATTCCAGGATGACGAAGTAATCAACTTCCTCCTTTAGATCGTTCAGACGGATCTCTAACCAATCGAGCTCGGTATTGATGAGGAAGAGATCGTAGACCTTTCGGCGTTGAGCCCGGGTTTCGTAGATGTCTAAACGGCGTCTTTGGCAGAAAGTTGAGGCATCTTGGAGTGAGAGGAAACCGAGACTCGGGTCGGCTTCGATCAATGCCGTGTATGGTCCCTTGTAAGGGACATTGCTTTTGTCCTCGTGATACCAGTAGGAGTCGCGTGCTACGTAGGATAGGGCGTAGAGGAGGATCAGAGCCGCAAGCAGTCCGAGGATTTGGCGCTTTAGCATGGAGAGCCTCATTGATCACATCGTACTTGCGACTTTTTCGGAGAGAGAGCCTCTTGGGGGCTGCTGAGGAGGTCGGCAAGAGGGATGTGTCTCGTGATGCGTTCAAACAATCACCAAATGTTAAACGATAAAGTACTTTAATGTTTCAAATTTCAGATCTGCGCTATTTTTAGGTATCAAACGCGGCTGCCGCTTTTAGGGTGACTAGCATGATTCAGCCTAGGAGCCTGGGAGTGCTCCATCCCCGTATTCTTTAATTCTTCAATCTCATCGTACCTACATCATGCTGATCAGCAGAATGCCACGTCCTGTTGTAGACCTTGCTTTCTATGTGCTAACAGCAAGAAAGATTTTGAGAGGCTCCCAACTTGAAAAAGCACCGGCTCGGACCAGAGTTAGCTGGCTCCCTGAACGCAAGTATCTAGTAAGCTGGAGCATTTTCTCTACCACGCAAATGCTGAGATAGCCACGTCTCTATAGGTACATGTATGGTGATAGAGCACCGAGTTCAAAATCAGGCTTCCAAATCCCACTTATGACATCGGTTGAAATGAAAGCCTTGGTCAACTACGGACCTCTCCGATCCAGGGAGACAGCCCCAATGATCGTATAATTGGGAATTCAAGATATGGTAGCAGTACGAGAATGGAGTTCTTGGGGTTATTGATCGAATGCTGGTGGTTTTGCTAAACCGAAGTGACCCTCATGTGAATATGTCGGTAACCTTTTTTCGCTCAAAGCATCGGTACATGATTGGCGGATAAAAAACTTCCGCTCCCATCCCTGGTGTACACGACATCGCAGACACAACAATTTTACTGCCTTTTCATCTGGATTAGGAAGGACCAGCATCTCGAAGGAAGGACACATCTCTCTGAATCTTGGGAGTTGTAGGGTGGGGAAAGATTGGGAGTATATTCGGTGGTGGGAGTATGGGGAGAAGGAAGAGGTGATGAATCCGCCGGGCGGGAGACTTGATGGGAGATGGGAGGATGGTGGAGAAATAGAAGGAACCAATGCGGTACGGTCCAGAGGTAGAAGGATGACTGGTCTATGTAAGACTGGTGAGTGGCCCAGATACTACTCGTAGCCAAGGGGCCCATTAATCATGCTGGCTAGGCAGCCCCACTCAACTGGTGGCGTATCGTTACTCGAAGAAACCGCATCCAGGCGTACACTTCGATATAGACCGCCTTTCTAATATTGACTTCTGGTGTGTTGAGTAGGTCATTGAAATGGGTCGGATAGAGACAAAGCACCGACTTCGGCGGGCGATGTTTCATCAACAATTTTCATCCCTGTCCTTCGCACAGCTTCAGCCACGCTAATATCTCGGACTACCTTACGAGTCTACGAAATCAACATGGCACATCTTGCCGCCAATTGGAGCTTGTTTTATGGAAAATTGATGGCGACGGGCGGGGATCACTCGGTAAAGCTCAGGGCCCATTCTTGGTATACCTCGAATTACAGCCCTACTATCATCTCTTTACTCTATACGAGTAAAGTCGCGATAGGGCCGTTCAATGGCAGGTCATAGACTTTGCTCTTCACGAGGTTATTTACCGTTTACGCAAGAGGCGTTCGCGATGCCTAGATATAAGGGGCCTCGTGTCTCAATTCTTGTCTCATTCCACCCGAGTTCATCAAGAATTTAAGCGTTACTGTCTCTTTGCGTATATCATTGGTTGCATTCGCTTTCCATGGCCAAGTCACGCTTCCTGAGCTTCTAACCTGCCAGTATGTTGTCGGAAAGGGAAAGTATCGCCATCGCCGAACTCGCAGTCTACATACCCTCCATCGCTCTCGCCATCGGCATCATTTTCAGGCATGGCTTCTCCAAAGGCAGACCGTGAATCTACCTCATCCTTTTCTGCGGGCTGCGCATAGCAAGCGCAATCTTGGAGATCCTCAGCGCCAAGAATCCGGCAAATCGTGACGACGCTACCTGGACCGCCATCCTTGGCTCTATTGGACTCAGTCCTTTATTTCTGGTCGCTTCAGGTCTGCTGAGAAGGGTGTACGTCTACCTTGCTTGAGTTTGGCCATCGAGCTAACATCATGCGACAGCAATGACTTCATCGCCCGTGGCACTTCCCGTACTCGTCTTCTTGAGATGTTTCACATACCGATCATGCTTGCTCTGATCCTCTCTATCGTTGGCGGCACTCGGATCTCGTCGTCCGACACATCCAAACACAACTCCGAAGAAACATTCGAAAAGGCCGGTGCCATCATATTCCTGATCTCTTATGTTGTTATTGTGGCATTCGCCATGCTCGCCATGGCCGAGTCGCGCGACCTCCCACGGGGCGAGAAGTGCATCTTATACGCGGTCCTTGTCTCGCTTCCTTTCCTTGCCGTCCGCCTTCTCTACAGTCTTCTCGCAGACTTTGAAGATAACAACACGTTCTATACCGTCGGTGGGAACGCAATAGTCCAGCTATGTATGGCTATCATCGAAGAACTCCTCGTCACCCTTTTCTTCCTCGTTGCGGATCTCGTGGCCCCTGCGCTGGACAGTTTGGTCAATGGAGCTGGTGGTATTCCCATGAACAGCTACAGTGTTGGAAAAGGCGTTGCGTAAGGCACTTCAGTAGCTCCTAATGGCGACTAGGGGTGAGTCGCGCTCATGTGAAGACTATGAAAGTGCTGCCGAGTTGACGGTCTGCTCTGAGACGCAGGTCGTGCAAGGATGAGTTGGAAGAAGGCCGGATGTCGGAATGGCCGCGTTTGCAGAATCTTGCACCTGTCCAAGATCAAAGCTTTGACGATCCGAGCATTCGGCCGATGCATGCGAACAACGCCTATGTGCTTGATCGGAGTGCAACTCGAGAAACCACCAGACTGACGGAAAGCAGCAAATCTGCGCACGTTCATGTTCAACGTGCTGTGAGCAGGGCTCATCCATTCGCAAAAGATGAAAAAGCGTGACGCACCGGCGGCGGTATCCATTGCTCAAATGCCATTTTGGTCTCATACATGCGGTCTTGCTGCCATTTGGTGCACGACAAGTGAATATATTCCCGTGATTACGAATCTTACCTACTTCTTTTCAGTACCACGTCAAAATGCGCTCCTTTCCTTGTGGGATTTTCTTGTCCACAGTCTAATGCAAAGCTCCACATGCAACTGGAGTTCCCAGTTACTCCAAACTCGAAGGCTTGCATATGGACCGGGCCCTCATCCGAATAAGCCCGAACAGGCTAAAATGCTAAGTATCTAGGCTGCGGGCTGACGTCTTACCCCACAAAATACAATAAAATCAATGTCATCTTATTGCGGGGTTGCCGCATGGGCATGGATTCCTCACCACCAAAAGAAAAAGTTGACATCCAGCTTCCTTTATAAGTTAAATGCTCACCTGTGCCTAGCTTTGGCCGAGTTGATTTTACATCATGCGCAACGTGCGGGAGGGTCCGAGTGCGCCCTGCGGTATTGTCTATAAGATGGCAAGGCAGCCTTTCCCCACTGTTCTCTGTCTAGAGCTTTCAAAATGGCCATTCCTAACCTTTTTGCCGCCTTGTTCTTTGTGGTCGGCATTTTATCGCAAAAGATTATCGACTTGAGCGGAAGCGATTGGACATTGGAAAACTTGCCCCTGAATATCAGTGTGCCTGGATCGGTGCCTTCACAAGCGCATTTGGACCTTTACGCTGCTCAGGTCATCGGTGATCCGTACGCTAAGCTAAACCGATTCATGTCGCTAGAGCTGACTGGCAGAAAGATACTACGGCTTGAACGACTTTAATTTGCGTTGGATAGCCAATAGTAATTGGACATATAGCGCTTTGCTGTCGGGATTGTGAGTAACAAGCACGCTCAGACGGTGGAAGAAGCTGGCATTAATCCCGAATAGACGTACGGCTAGCAGTACACAGACATGGCTTCTCTTCAACGGCCTGGATACCTTCACCAGTATCGAATTCTGCGGGCAGCCCGTAGCCTCCACCAACAACCAGTTCCGCCAATACTATTTCGACGTCTCAACCTTGCTGAGTAATTGTACTTCACCGATTCTCAGCATCAACTTCGGCAGCGCTCCGATGATAGCCGATCAAATCGCTGCCGAGCCAGGCCAGGAGACGTGGCCATACGGTGTTGAAATCATCTACGAATTCCCAAACAGGCAGTTCATCCGCAAGGAGCAATCGGATTTCGGATGGGATTGGGGACCTGCTTTTGCTCCGGCTGGCATTTGGCAGCCGGCATATGTCATACAGCTCTCTTCCTCGCCCAATGCATCCTCGGATATCTATGTCAGGAATTCTGATTACGATATCGCTCGTGTGGGTCAAATGAACAACATTCCTCCGGATCAAAGCGCACCTTGGCTTTTGAATGCAAGTCTAGACGTTTTGGGCAATTTGCCTCAGGGTGCTGCACTTAACTATGTTATTGCCAATTCGATCACGAACCAGACTGTGTCTTCGGGTACTTTGAACAATGTGACCAGCTCCAATAGCACCATCACAGGTACTGCCGTGCTTGATCCTTCACTATACGAATTATGGTGGCCTCGTGGACTGGGTCCTCAAAATCTCTACAATCTCACTGTCAGTATTGTCGACAGCAGTAACAACACATTGGCGTCGATCAACAGGCGTACAGGTTTCCGTACCATCGTAAGTCCTTCCGGAAAGGCGACCAAAGAAGAGTCATTCTAACGGCGGCAAGGTTCTCAATATGCAAGTAATTTCGGACGAGCAGATAGCGCAGGGTATCGCTCCCGGAAACAATTGGTGAGGATACCACATTTTTGTTCTAGTTGGATCGCTTAGGAACTACTCACTTAGCAACTACTCAGGCATTTCGAAATCAACGGCCACGAATTCTACGCCAAAGGCTCGAACTTGATCCCTCCAGATGCCTTCTGGCCACGAGTGACTTCCACGAAAATACAGCAACTATTCGATTCTGTGACAGCTGCTAATCAGAACATGCTACGCGTTTGGGCAAGCGGAGCTTATACGCCAGATTTTATCTATGATATGGCTGATCAGGAAGGTATCTTGATGTGGTCGGAGTTTGAATTTGGTGATGCGCTGTATCCGGTCGATCAGGAGTTCATTGACAATGTCATCGAGGAAGCGACGTACAATGTGAGAAGAGCGAATCATCATCCATCGCTGGCATTGTGGGCTGGAGGTAAGCAACCAAGGCTGCCCCCCCCGTATGCTCCACGTTCTTCATGGTCGTAGCATTGCAACCAGTCTGACATGCACTGCGCTGACCTTGTAATCAGGCAATGAGTTGGAGTCGCTGGAGCTAAGTACTGTGAACAATACCGCTCCTGACCAATACGACACCTACTTGGCACAGTACGAGCGACTCTTTTTAGACACACTTCTGCCGATAGTATATGCAAACTCCAAGAGCATTAGCTATATTCCCAGCAGTACCACTAATGGCTACCTCGAATTGAACTTTTCCTTGCCCGAGCCGATGATCGAACGATATAACAACAAGACTCCTGGATCAGTGTATGGAGACACAGGTCAGTAACCGTCATCTTGTTTTGCTCTTGTCACGAAAAATCAGCTGAACCGACGTCCTTTAGATTACTACAATTATGACTCTTCCATCGCATTCAACTACTCTTCATACCCAGTCGGCAGGTTCGCAAACGAGTTCGGCTACCATTCTATGCCCTCTCTACAGACTTGGCAGCAAGCAGTGTCGCCGGCAGATCTTCACTTTAACTCCACAACAATTGTGCTTCGGAACCACCATAATCCGCCCGGTGGCTTGAACACAAGCAATTTCGCAAATAGTTCGGAGGGAATGGGCCAAATGACTATTGCAGCACAGAGATGGTATCCAGTAAGACCTTGATGCTGCACTCAAGTAGTCCTCGGTTAATGGTCCTCAGGTTCCAAATAAGACCGACAGCGTTGCAAACTTCTCTGCTTGGTGCCACACAACTCAGATCTTTCAGGCCGACTTCTACAAGTCCGAAATCCAATTCTACAGGCGCGGCAGTGGGTTTCCGAACCGGCAGCTAGGGTCCCTTTATTGGCAACTGGAGGATATCTGGCAGGCACCCTCATGGGCTGGCATCGAGTATGATGGTAAGTCGCCCGCGAATTCATCCTCTGGAATCTGAACTGATCTGATCACGGCGCCAGGCCGATGGAAAGTCCTCCACTACACAGCCAAGGACATCTACCAACCCGTCATCATCTCCCCCTTCTACAACACCACAACCGGCGACTTGGAAATCTACGTCACCTCCGATCTGTGGTCCCCCACAACCGGCATCGCTACCTTCGAATGGTACCGCTGGGACGGCACACCCATCACGAACATCAGCACACCATCGACCAATTTCACCGTCGGCGCACTCAACACCACGCGCGTGCTCAAGACTACCCTCGACAACTCGACCCTCGACTTCAACAACGCCCTCCTTTACATGAACGTCACGGCCACTGGCCGCCTTCCGAATACAGACACCACAACGACGATCTTCACCCATGAGAACTTCTTCCACCCTTCCTCGCTCGCGCATGCCGAATTGGTCGATCCGGGCCTTGTATCATCATACGATAACACGACAGAGCGCTTCACGCTCGAGGCTACGACGGGCATCGCGGCGTGGACGTGGCTGGATTACCCCGCGGGGGCACTGCTCAATTTCGAGAAGAATGGCTTTTGGCTCCTGCCCGGGCGGAAGAGGGAGGTGGGGTACGCGTTGAAGAGCGATGGGACGGGGGGTCAGTGGGTGGCTGCGGTTACGGTGGAGAGTTTGTGGAACAACACGTTGGCTTATTAGATGGAATGGTTGGGGCGGGTGGGTTGGATGGGACTGAGATGAGTTGTGTGGGGGGTTGCTGAAGCGTCGGGATTACTAGTCATGGTACGGAACGGCCGTCGAGGTCCCGGCTTCCTGAATACACGGGTTGCACCACAGCGCGCGGCAACTTTTCCGTAGAATCGATCACAAGTCCTACTCGCTCCGTATCCCAACCCGAGTCCGAATCACCCGCTCGAACATCACCTCGCCTCTAATCCCATCCTTCCGCCCCAAAAAGCTTTCCCCAACCCAATCGCCATTCCGAACACCCCCCCTCCTCACCGTCCCTCTCGACGTCACAACCCTGTCCGAGATCTATAGTTTGCTTATCTGCATCTTGTCCACCTACTCGCAAATGGTTGGTTGGTTGGTTGGTTGAATGAATGGATGGATGGATGAGTCTGCACGCGACATCTATAACAAGCGTGTCGTCGTCCCCGAAACACAAACACACACACAAAACTCGCGTGACTCGGCCCAAGAGTGCGGAAGTCGGTCCTCGGTTCACGGGCTCGTCCGTGGACTTTTGGCGCCGATGCCTTCGGAGAGAGAGAGAGAGCGTTCACGTCTTCCAACACAGCCGCCTGGCTTCCTCGATGCCGGATCCGTCGCGCGTGAGACGTGTCCCGATTTCGGTCTTCGGCTTCGTACGTTGCGGTCGCGGATTTTTCCCGGCGATGGTCTCGGTGGTTGATCGGGGGGGTTTTTTTTCCTTCGGGGTGGCTGGGTGTGGCCGGGATTGAATGAATGATTGCTTTGCTTTGCTAGGTGGGCCTTTCGGTCCGTGGCGCGGCGGCATTTTCGTCGATGCCGACGGGTCCTGTGCTTGAGTCGCGCGCTCCCTGAGCGGCTAGGGAGACGGGTTTTTCGGGGTCCGAAGCCCGCTTCCTACAACTGTTGCATGGAGCGCCGTTCAGCGTGCTCGCCGGGCGAGGGGATCGATTCTTGGATGCCGTTCCGACGTGCCCGTTGAGGGTGGAGCGCTTAGGGCCGGGTGATGTCACGGGATCGTGAAAGTGTTTCGTTGGACGGGTTGGGATCTTCGTAGGAGGTTTCGCGTGAGAGACGGAGCTGGGGATTGGGTTCGACGGGGGTCGTGAGGCGGTTCTTATGTGATGTGTAAGATGGACTGGAGTCGAGTGGGGCTGAAGTCGTTCGTCTCTGTAGTGACGATGGGAAATCCTGGTGGATCGGTTTGGGTGTTGTGTTCGTAAGCGTGCATTAGCGTGCTATGGCTCGGTCGACAGACGGCCGGGAAAGGGGCTGTCGAGGTATGTATTCTAGAGTCGTGGCAGCTGATCCAATCCGAAAGCCTCGGCCTCGCGCCCATGACGGTGCGAAGATGCGAGGAAACGCGGAAGCGGATGGCGCCACGTCTTGAGGATAGGTGACATGCTTGAAGGTTTAGCAGGCTGTCAATCAATCAATCAATCCATGCATGCAAGTGGACTAGAGCCGTAGTTAGTCGATGGATCTTCAGAATGAGAGTTCCCCTTCCGCCAAAAGGTTTGATCGCGCGGTGGAGGACGTGCGGCAGGCTCGTTTCTTTTTATACATCGTTGATGCGTGATGAGGATTTGAGAAGTCGGATCGTGGCGGTGGCTTGTTATGGGGGTATGGCGACGTGGGGAGAGGAAGGGTCATTGGGGGAGGGATTTTCGATGACGAGTGAGGAGTTGGCGAGGAGGTATAGGGGTGTTGTTGGGGCTTTTGGGAGGGTGAGGTTTTGGGGAGGAGGTGGGGTACTTGAGGGGGCATCCGGGGTAGATTTGAGTCTTGGAGATGTGGTAGCGACGGATCTGATCGGTGAGGATCATCTGCTGAAGAATGACCAACGGTCAACAAAGTAATTCTTTCTGTGCAATGCAGAGAAATGATGAGACGGGTCTTGAGTTCGAAAGATAAAAGAGACATTGTCCTCGCAGGCGTAGGTACGAGTTCTGCTGCGTTGAGTACAGATATTCCAGTGTCCTAGCAAGATGGGTTCTCGTTGTATTGGCACAATGAATGAAAAAACTTGAGGTTTTGCAATGCGATAGTTATTTAAAAGGCAAACGGAACACACGCCAAAGTCCTGACCCGCTGACTGTAAGGTTGTAATGTTTGGGTAGATAGTGCCATTACTATCTTCCTTGTAGCTTCAATTGCTGTTCACTGACGATGAGTTGCAAGTGGGGAATTTGAAGCCCGGCTTTGGGGGGACTTGTACCCTAAAACCCACCTAACTTTAGGGACCAGCCTCCGAAGCCGGGTGATCGACGCCTGAAAGGTCCCCTGGTCCCTATAATCCTTACACCTGAACCAAGAACCCTGCCAGAACATGGGATAGACCTTCCTCTGTGTGCATATATACATGTTGCACTCCGATAGTCTTTGGCCAGGCGCTATGAGACATAACAGCCTGACCGTCACACATACCATCATTAGGTAGCAGTACAAGTAGGAGAGGTGGTCGTAATCGTAGGCATGACAGTATAACCACATGGGTCATTTCCCGCCATGATCGGATACAGAGGAGCCTCATTGTTGCAATAGCACCAGCCAGGATCGTACTGATCAGGGCAAGCGTCGGGATCAGCACCATGGTAGCAGGAGGCGCTCGGTGCCGGAGGCGATGCGGATGTTGGACAAGGTGTTGTAGAAGGTTGATGCGTTCCATCCCCCTTCGAGTTCCACGGATTCTGGAACTGGCCCCCCCAGTCCACTGCTTCGTCACAAGATGCATCGCCAATTTGGTTCCCTGACGCCCTGGGATTAGCAAGCCGACTAGCGGACTGGACGTTGGGCTTCTGGTTTCACTTGCCAAAGGCATCGTATAGATAACCATCACTGTTGTAGTAGACATCGCCGTAGTCTTCGGGAAACGGAAATACACCTTTGCATGTGGGCTCTCCAGTGGCCATTTGCTTGCTGTATTTGAAACCGTCGAAAATCGTGACGGTATCGCAGTCTTTACAATCGTATGGATTGAGGGCTTCTGGAGCGCCGTCGTCGCTGGTGCCGCATGCGCTTGCGAGGCTGATGCCGCAGATGGGGATGGCAGCGGGGAAGCCGCCGACCATGTTTTTGGGATCGTACAGGTCGATGCAGTGGCCGTCTTCGATGTGCTGGTGGGCTGTTTAGCGGTGACTTTGATTGGAAGGAAGAAAGCGATACGTACTATGTACACTGCTGCGCCTATGTTCGCGAACAAGAGGACAAGGTAGGATATGGCGAAATCCATGATGGCAATTTACTGTTATTCGTGCTCGGGCTGACGAAGTCTTTTGTCAAGCAAAAGCTCCACTCAGGCGGGGGCCCGCAGTATTTTGTATACGAACATACCCTCTCTCTATATGCCTGGCATGCCGTCACTGGGACGCAGGTGGGGTCAAGTCTGTGTGCCTGGGGAAAGCCCAGCGTTGGAGGTGAGGGTTAAACATGAAGCTATCCGAGTAGTCTCCATCTCTAATGGTTCATGTACTAGTACAGCATACGAACTTACGAAGGATAGGGTCAAAGGTAGCGAGGCTCGGTCGAAGTCATCTCCATGGTGAGGTACGGTAAGAGCGAAAGAGACCAATCTGTAACATAGATGGACTGTTGAGGAGATTCTCAACCTCCTATAGAGAAAGACGTGTTGGCTTGGCGGAGTCGTAAACTCGATAGAACGCCTCGGACAAAGCCAAGCCTTACTAAGTAAGGAAAGGTTGACTTCAAAAAAAAAGGGGGCAGGTCTGCCGAGTGTGCAACTCCCCCAGCTCACCTACTCATAGGAAGCAGCAGCTCCAAGTTTCTTTGCCCACCAGTCCACAACGCAGCTGATGTTTACTAGGGCAGAGTTGGACTGTTCATGAAAGATCAAGGGCTAGCAATACTTGTAACAGCATGCCGGTATGGTCTGACGTTGCAAAAGCCGTGTGAACAGCCAGTCAGCCACACGGTCGGCATCCAATACAGCGCAGCATCACCTTCCTCATGCTACAACCAGTTGGAATAGCATGGGCCTAGCACCCACAGGGCTAGATTCTATCAGCAATACAATCCTACATCGCTTCCTCGCCCTCACTCCCTTCAAGATGTGTAGATATTTCCGCCCACAGCGGGGCACCGTCCTCTTCATCTCTCGCAAGCATCAAGGCCGGATACTTTCCCGATGTCATCGAGGCACATACGTCACAATCCATCGCCCAGCACATGTCGAACACGATTCCGAACGTCTATTGTGCACCCAGGCGTAAAGAGTTGACCTACATCGTGATGGAGACGCTAGAGGGGGAAACGGTGGACCATCGGTGGAAGCTGCGTACGAAAGACTCAAGAGCCCAAACATTGGACCAGCTGAAGGACATGATGCTGGAATGCGAAGTACCCCTCCTCCGCGAAGTAAGGGAGTCGCCAGTGTGTACGGTGGGACCATGAATGCCGGCTCTCTAGGCCAGCTACTGGGATTCGCTTTGGAATATCCAAAGATATCTCGAAATGTCATCTGTTGCTCAGAGCAGGTTGCGAGAAGCACAATCATCCTGACGCCCGTCAGCCCATCGTCATGCCCGAGCAAGTTGCATGGCCTATTTGTGCTACGCACATGGAGATGATATCGTTGGCATAGTCGAGTGGGAAACAGCAGGATGGTTTCCGTCGTACTAGGAATACACAACGGCGAGGAACGTCAAATCTCTTCTGGCGAGAATAAGTAGATGGCTTTCTAGAGCCACAACCCAAGGCATTGGCTATGGGAAAGCTCCGTGAAATATGCTTTGGAGAATTAGGTGCGTAAATGACCCGCAGATGTTCTACTCATGGGCAATGATTCGCTTAAATATACGCACAATATGTGCGAGACGTGGGAACTCCGAAAATCAGCTCCCGAGCTCAAGCAAGTCAAACGTCGCCACCGTCAAGTCAGAAAGGGTTCTTTCCACCGAAGCAATAGTGGGCCTTCTCATTCTACCTACACCGTCTTGGCGTAAGGGTCGGCTGAGTGGATAGTGTCAGCGCTTAGCATAGCACAACATTAGTCTAGGTCCTCGGCCAGCGAGGACATTCGACCCTGATATCCTCATGAATCATCGAGAAAGCCTCGAAACTCTTGAGCGTCTGCACTACTACGTGGTGACTTAGGCTGAGCATCAAGCCGCGAGCAGGTCGTGCTGTGTGAGCTTTTTGTAAAGTAGTCCATGTCTCAGCTTCAATACCATTCATCAGCCATCAGCGGCGAGGACAATCTCAATGCGTTCAATTTTGAGGTCCCCAGCCGCAAATCTCGGCAGGAGTATGCCACTAGAAAATGGTACTCCTCAGTCATTGGGATACTCGTCTGCTATGTGCATCCAATACGAAATCTTGCGACTCGAGCACATCTGCCCACTCAACAGTTCAACAGCTTTACCATCCACCAATGGAACGGTCTCACGCACTTTCCGATTTTCCGTCGGCCCCTGCCTTAACCCACGTCGCGGTGCAGTGGGTTCTCGTTTGCTTGGCAAAATCATCAAAACCCCCTAGTCTTCGCAAAGACATAATTTTCGAGAATGAAATTTCAGAACAGGATATTTGGTTGTAAAGTCTTCAATCAACTCACGAATAACGATTGCGCCATTGAACAGTTCTTCGTAACTTCATTCGTTGTTGAGTTGTGTGATGTTGTTTCAAGAAGGGATTTTGGTAGCCCAATCTTGTACCCCTGCGGCGAGAACCCTGTCAGGATAAGTGATACTTTTCTTGAAAAAGAAGGTGGGAGCTGAAGAGGTTAAAATGTTGCCTTTTTAGCCTCTAAAGATGCTTCCTCAACCAGGCTGAATGTAACACATTTCCAGATCTCTTTGATGCCAGAATCCGCCGTTGGAACCGTCAAAGCAAGACCGAAAGCGTGTTACTCATCAGGGTCTTGTGCATACTTCGACTGACTGCTGAGGGCCCGGTGGATTCGAACGCATCACCAAGTAGTGCTTTGCTCTCACCCAGCCATTTTTGTGCTGCACCCTGAGATCTGGTCTTTGAGCACGACGAGTGGCGCTGCGATCTTGCGGCCGGACTAAATTTCGACCACCAGATCTGGCGTGTCAGAGTGGTCAGAGTCGAGGCCGTCCAAGCAGTGAGCAGTGTTTGGACCAAGACCTTGGCATCATACAAAAAGGATCTTCCTCGGAAGGACCTTATTGTCGTGGAAGGAATCACCTCGCCAACAGATATCGCCAATCACATTAAGGATTTAGAGGCCAAAACACATACCGGCAGAAATGGTGGGTTTGCAGACTGTTTCCATGCCATCGCTAGCCTTCTCACCCAGACCAGCAACGTGATCGACGTCGTGATATCCAGCAATGTCGAAGCTTCTCTTATCTAGGGCAGCTTGAAACTTCTGCTCACGATCGTGCATCAGTCAGCGGAAGAATATGTAAAGATCTGTCAAAGTGTTCTTGCAGTCAGCGATTCCTGTCCAATTGTTGATTTAGTAGCCGAAACGTTCAACAACTCCGAACTCATATGTAGCCACGTTGTGGCTTTTTATAAATCCGTTCTCAAATTCTGGAGCAATGCTTTGAAGTTCTACAAGAGAAGAAAAGTGTTCAACATTTTCCGTGTATGGCATGATTTTGAGTCAGAATTTGGGGATCTTGATCGCGATATGAAGCGGCACGGGAGAGCTATTGAAAAATCAGCGGCTACAGTCCACATGAACGAGTCCAGAATTTCTAGACGTGAGCAGACGGCTGTCAACCGTGAGTTTATGGAGGCCAAACGGTCTGCCGTGACGTCGTGGGTCCTCCTTTGTGGTCATGGGCCCGAGTGGCGAGAGTCATTTTGAGGGCGGAAAGTGATTGGGGTTTCCTCCATATCATTTTCTTGGCTTGGGTCTTGCGGAACAATGAATTAAGCCGACGTGGATAATTGCACAGAGACCGCCACAGAGATATCGTAAATTGGCTTGCTCCTTTCAATCACGAAGCAAGCTACTTTGCGGACGACCTCCGGTGGTCGTACGACTCACGCCATCCTGGCACTTGCGCGCGTAGATCCTTGATAGACCAGAGTTCGAAGCGTGGATGAACTCGGGTCTGAACGACGCTGCCGCACGGATGCTGTGGTTGACCAGAATTCCGGGAGCGGGGAAGACTGTACTTTCGTCCTTCGTGATCAACAGGTGCTCTGAGGTCTCTTGCAAGAAGCCTTCGGCACCGATCCTTTACTTCTTCTTCAAAACAGCGACAAAAACTCGGTCCTTGCAGTCACACGTTCGCTTCTTTATCAGCTTTGTTCATTGTTCCCCGCCAGTCTGTCTGCAGATATCGTTTCGCCGAGGAACAGTAGCGGAGAAAGATCCCATGTCAAGAGCTAAGCTAATTTGACCATTGTCCTGGACGCGTCGGATGAGTGTGATGAAGTGGATATACTCCTTGGACGTATGATACCTTTGTTGCAGTGCTGCCGCGCTAATATATTGGTCATCAGCCGGACAGAGGAGAACATTACTCTCGCCCTGGAGGAGTACCATAGTATCATCATTGGCCACAAAGCTATCGAAGCCGATATTCACTCCTATATCACGGCAGAGTTCGAAAGAAGTCCGAGATTTTGAGGCAAATCGATTCAAGAGAGAATGATCAGTGCTCTCTCATCAAGACGCGGTGGAATGTTTCTATGGGCATACTTAATGATCAAAGAGTTGAGACAATTTGGGACTGTGAGACAGGTGGATGATGCTTTGAGTAGTTTCCTGGGGGACTCGAGAAGATGCATGAAAGGATCATCACACGCCTAGACGCTACTCTAGGTAGTGCTCATCGACAGCTGGCGACTAAGATCCTGACGTGGATAGTATGCGCTGTCAGACCTCTGCGGCTGGTGGAGCTCTAAGAGATCCTAAGTTTTGAGATCCGAGAAGGCAGGACAGCTGGTCAACCGCCAGTCAACAATGATGATCTTTTGTGCTCAGAGAAAGACATCGAACTAGTTTGTGGGGCGTTGGTGCTAAGCAGAAACGGTACTCTACAACTGATTCATCTGTCGAAAAAGGAGATTCTGATGAAAAGACCGTCCCAAATGCTTTCTGATGACTCGCGTCTCGTCTTCTACGTGGACGCACCAGGGGAGAACCCTCACATGGCTCTACTTTGTAAGTCCTCCTTAAGCACCCATCTGGATGGTATTGAACCCCTAACAAGACCCAACTTGGGGGCTGTATCGAGACTACAGATTACCAAAGATAGCTATGATTTGACAGACTTTGTCAAGAGGTCGCCATTCATCGACTACGCAAGTATCTCATGGCAGGCGCACTTGATAGACGGCAAAATCAGCCTCGAGTTCGAAAACATTATGCGTCGACTGCAGAAGTTGCTGACGTATGATTTGACGATTCTCTGTCGCGCTGCTGGAAGAATTGAAGAAGTAGCGATAGCTGGCCTCGAGGACTTGGTAATCGATGTCGTTTGGGCGGCTTTTCACCCCAGGCTACCTTTGCTCGTGTTGACGTGCATCACGTGCCGAAAGAGTGATGTAGGAGCCATTGCAAAGGCTGGAAAAGTGATAGAGATTGACCTAGAAGCGCTCAAATCTGTTCAGATTATCTTCCCGAAGCGCGGCCTTTTCATATCTAAAGAGTAAGTGTCCAAGGTGTTTCAAATCCCGTACGGGCACGTGCCGGCTGACATACGACCACGGAGAGGACTTTATGTCTACAAGGGCACAATTATCCCCTTGCGGTTCGTTCTGTTTCCTAATCAATGGCTTCCAGGGTGTTTCAATCCTGGATAGCATCTTCTTGGCGAAAAAGCAAGCAAAGATGCATGCACCCGCGGTATGCGGCTATGGAACATCTTACAACGGACGCTTCTACGAAGTAGGTTGGCTTGGTAGGACCACGATGGTGAACCTGTACCAAGCAATCGAGCGGCCAAATAAACGCGGTCTTCGTGATTCAATCAACATGCATCGACTGCCGAAGCACATAATTGCTGTTGCAATCACCGCATTTCCAATCCACGTCGCCCTTGCGACAGTCCATTTACAAGCGGGCGAAACTGGGGATGACCTGGTCCGTCTTTATTTGTATCTGCCGTATCTGTTACAAAAAGGACCCCCCGTGATCAAGAATCTTCGCGTGACCCTGAATCAGTTCCGGACCAAGTTGGAGAAAGCTGCAAGAGCTGCAGATGCAGATATAAATGAGCTCTTTCACGAGAGACTTGGTGAGACATCCGAGGCAGAGAGCAGCGGTATGGATTCCGAAGGGGCCGCAGTCTTTGCCGATGAAGATGAAAGTGGGTGGTTTGGGCTCTAATGTAGAAGGCCGCGGCGGAACTGAGTTGGAAGAGTCCGCAATTGCTGCAGATGAAGGTGAAAGGGGCGTGCGCACTTTGATTTAGATACAGTGTAGGGCATTAGGGCTGGAAACTAGATTTTGATAACGTTTCAGAGCAGAGGCGATAGTAATTTGGAAAGAGAGCTTGTAGACGTAGTCTGAGCTTTTCTTGCTGCGACAACACACTATACACTTTATCGACGACACTTCCTAATTCTTAAAATACCCCCGCCAGCAGGTGGAAACATTCTCCCGCTAACCGTGACGATCTTTCCACTATCCTACAAGAACATCCTCCCCTTCCCACACTCACCATCGACATCCGCTCCATTGCTCCAACCCCCCCCCCCCCTAAACGGTGCACAGGACGAACGCGCCCAGCTTCCCCGTGTTCGTCAACATGGTCGGGTCGTGCGTGATCATGCCGCAGTACGTGACCGAGTCGGCGCTGGCCGGCGCGAAGATGACCCGGTCCGGCTCCCTGGCGTTGTTGGGCCCCGTGGGCATTTTGGTGTTCTTGCTCGGCACCCACGGGTTGGCGCCGTAGCGGAGCACGGGGTACTCCCAGAGACTGGTGACGCCGGCGCAGTTGGGGAAGGTGAGGCTTTCGTAGTTGTTGTAGATGTGGGGGTAGGCGCTTGAGCCTGGATTGGGGGAGAAGGGGTTGGGTTAGTGGGGGGTTTGTGTTTAGGGGGTTTGGGTTTGGGGGAATGGGGGCATGGAATGGAATGAATGGGTTGGATGGGAGGGACTCTTACCCATTTGTGTGGGAGGACTGGTCGTTGCCCATGCAGTGCCTTGGTTTATGGCAGCGAGGATGGCGCTTTCCGCGACGCCGTAGCCGAGGCAGGTCACGGTTCCTTGAGGCGGTGTGATTGGGACTACTCGCTTGTCGAGGGCGGGGCTCGTGTCGACGGGGACGGGTATGGCGGAGGAGAAGACGCTGGGTGCCAGGCATAGGGTGAGGCCTGCGGCGATGAAGAACTGCATTCCGAAGACTGTGATTGTGTTGGGGGAAATGGTTGGGTGGATGTGTTTCTTGGAGTGTGGATGGAGGCGGTTTGGGTAGGGTAGATGTGAGATGTGAGATGCTCTGGTTTGATGGATGAGATTGGATGGATGTGATGGGATAGATTAGAGTCCGGAAGAGAGCGCGTTATATATCGTTCAGATCTCTCGGTGGCTCGAATGATCTTGAGGTGCTGATGTCCTGCAACATCTTCAAAAGTTACAAGGCGCAGCGATACGTCATGAGGATTCATATTCGTCTCGCAACAAATCATTAGAAACTAATCATCGATCCTGCAACGTACAACACAACATAGACACGTGGAAGTTGGTGAAGCTATGAGCATCATGTCGGAAGATATTACCATGTGGAAAGACGCAGCAAAAGCAAACAAACAACCCTGAGACAGTTGGTCACAATACCCGGATCTCCAACTTCACAACGATTATGACGAAGTACACCTCCCTGATATAAGTGTACGGCAGAATTGGTGGCGGGGGAATGATGAACCAACAACTCGGTTTCAGGACACCGAAGGAAGGTTGCCATATGCTTGGACCCTGACCATGTGCGGCCACACTCGGAGGATGAATCTTGACCGAGAAGGACGGCTCGTTTTCACTCAACGTCGATCAGATCTGGCACAGGTTTGACTGCTGAAGGTAGATTTGTAGTGACATAAGCGTCTGAGCCTTCGATGTACTAATACTCGCAAGTGGGTGCACGACGATGGAATGCTGTTGTTGATTGCAATACGCTCACGCTGCAGCGAATTCGGCACTTACCCGGGCCCCCTAATATGGTCACACCTTCTTGGAAGGCGAGGTTCCGCCACCGGCTTCGTATCACCCAGTTTAGAGGGAGTATTTTCATCATTCCATTTTTGTGTGTAAAGCAAAGAAGAAGAGGGGACTATTTCGGGCCCAAGCCGGTGGGTGCTCATTTGCCGCGCGGGAGGGCTTAGTCGGCGCACAGCGGTCTTGGCGATGTGGTTAATTGCTTGGCATAACAATATCAATTTCCATTCCAATTCGTTTCAAGTCTCGAGGTTATGTAGCCGTAGGATTCGCAGATATTGTTGGTTGGTCTTGATGGTTTTTGTTTGGAGTGCGATGGTGGGGACAGTTGGTCGATCGATTCAAAACTAGAGGATTGTCGATGGCGCAGCCCCGGGAATAATCCAGCCCCCAGTACAACAGTAGTGCCCCCGCCTGCTGTACATAGTGGATCTACCGAGGTACGATTGAGTGGCTTTGCTGTTGTTGCTGTAGAGAGCTGGGATTGGTTGTTGCGTCTACTGGGGGGAGTGAATGCAGATCAAATCTGCCCCGTACTGATGCCTGCCTTTGCACAGCCCCACTTTGGATTTCGCTTCCATTCCTCAACTTGGTCACTTCACTTCCCTACTTTCACAAAACCGCTGTTCATACTAACTGCCACCCCAGAATATTTCACAATCATCTTCCTCCATCACACACGCATTCTTTCCACCCGCTGCTCAATCGTCTCCAGCTATGTCTCCTACAGCCTATGATACCTGGCTAGTCGGTCTCAGAGAAGATAATGAGAGCATGCCCAGCATTGACGAACAACAAGCTTTCCTAGATTTTCTCAATCAAAAAACAACAGCAGAGGAAGCCGCATTGGCTTATACACATGGGGTGACCAACGCGAAGTACCAAGACCCAGATAGCCTGTGGCTCTTGCTCTGGCAAGCGGCCCAAGAATGGCCGGAAACTCACCAATGTCTTGTCGAATTGCTTAAAGCCATCTCGCATCTGCCGCCTATCACACGGGAAGGCAAAGTTGGCGAGAACCCCGAATTGGATTATTGGAGCGGACTGCCAGAATTCGAGTTTGGGCTGAGAGAGTATTGGGATGGTAAGGAAATTTTTGACACCAACCCTTTAAAAAAACGCATCTAAATTCTCTCTTAGGACAAGCAACTCGCGTCATCTACAATGCGGAACCCGACATACACTCTGGTTTCATCAATCTCACCTCGTTCAACGCCCGCCTTTTCCGCGACGAGGTCTTTCAGCTGGAGACCTGGGCCATAATGACACTGAGCATTGCTCTCGAGAAGGATTACGAAAGCCAATCGCATCTGCTTGACACATTCATCCCGGCAGCTGCTCAGTATATCCTGCAAACCGGCCCGGCTGTGTATAAATGCGACAAGGAAATCATCTTTGCTGGTCCGTTATTAGAAAAGGCAAGAGAGAAGGGCCCAGTTGAGCGATGGGGGTTCTGGAAGGAGAGGTTTGCGTCAGTGCAGAATCGAGAGCATCTGAAGGACAGCACTCGAGCTATGGGGAAGGAGGTGGCAGATCGTATGCAGAAGATTGAAAAGGACTCTCATTAGTTTCAATTGTCTATCGCACCGTTGGTACCGCTCTAGAATATGCCACTGCTTGTGTACTAGCTTGCTCTACTATGATTGTTGCACTCCTGCTCTGATCCAAACAACACTACACAAATTCTGCTGAGGCTCTGGTACGGACCATCTGAGTGTGTAATCGAATCAAAGAAGTCCGGCGTCTCCTAAAGCCGCATTCAATGAGATATGGCTTGGCTCTGATGACCAAGCGTAGTAAACTCCGGAAACGAATTCTAAGTGCCAGAATTCTCAGGAGCCAGAAGAACCAACTCACACAGTAACATGATGATCAAGCTGTTCGACATGCTTGGATATGATACAGTAGCGTGTGTGTGTGTGCGATTCCTGCTCGGAGGAAGGCTAAATGCCACGCTTAATCCTTCAGGAGGGAAGCCCCCACTCGGCATTACGACCATATTCGATTACGTACCACGTGGACTGAGCGTTTGTATGACGTATGATGACCCTTAGTTGAACATCTCCAAAATGAGCCCGGATCCTGAATGTTTCTGTTGTGCAATGTTGGCGGCAGTGATCTGAGGTGCGAAACTCGACACAGGGAGCTTACTGTTGTGTCCAACACTACTTGGACCTCGAACCCTGATCAAGGGTCTGAATGACATCAGTGATGTCAAGAAGGATCAGAGTAGAGATGGCCAAGAGAGAGAAGCAGACACACAGCACATACGTGAAACCCGTGGTTGGTCGACAGGCTTTCGAATCGCCAACGAACACTGCCCAGTTACACTTCAGCTACTGGGGCAAACGCAATTTTCTCACACGAATGATGCAATGTGGATTGATTTGCGGTCTGCGAAACACCCTCTTGTGCCGGGTTGTGGCGTACGAGGGTTGGTCGCTGGTCCTGAATGTCGTTACAACGAACTCACAACAACGAAGGGAAAAAGTCAGCTCCTTTTTGCAAGTTTCAGAGAAAAATGTGAACCGGCAGTGTCACAGTTGAATCCTACAATCGCTCGTGATAGACACAGCCAGCATCTTCAACAATCAAGACGTCATGGTTGTGCTCAAGGGTGCAGACAAAAGATATAAAAGAAGCCCGTCGAACCTCAGTTCAACAGACATAAACACATTCCACAGACTCACACTACAAGACGAACTATCTCACCGGAGCCATCAGATTCAAGGACCTCTATTTCAGCCGTTATTCATCTCAATAATTCATCTTTCAATCTCGTTTGATCATCAGAACATCACCCACGACAATCATGCATTCCTCGATCCTCACCATTCTTGCTGCTGGCAGCCTCTACCTGACCTCATCTTCAGCTGCACCCACCACCTCCCCACCGCCTGGCATCGGCGCAACCGTAAACCAACTCGACTCCAACGGCATGCTCCATTGGACTCCCGCAGCAAATGGCGGACGCACTACCACCATCGCCGCCGGACTCATCTCTCACGCCCATCAGCAACTGGCGGCCGGCAGCTCTCGAAAGCTGAAAGCCCGTGACGGCCCCAGCGCAGATGTCGGCGGCTGGACCACCCTCGGTCAGATCCAGGATTACGCCGCCTCGTACGCCTGCGAACAAGGCGGTGATTATGGCGTCAGCACGACCATCGCGACCCACATCACCGACGCCTGTACCGCTCTCCTGGCAACATTACCCGGCGCTCCCATTGCGGAAACCGCATGGCAAGTATACCAGTCGGCCGCTGGTGCGGGTGGCTCCGGTGGCTCCGTTGGCACTGTTTTCCGCTACTTTACGAACACGGCGAGCGCGCCTGCGCTCACGCAGACTATCTGTACCACCGCTTTCACGGACTTGACGAGTACTGCTTGTCAAGGAAAAGGGGATCATGGTGCGGATACGCGAGGTGGTGAGATTAAGATTGGTACTGGGAATGACTATCTCATGGTTGGTTTCGATCCGAACAGTGCTTAAGCTGTGGTGGACGTTTGACTTGAAAGCCTCATAGATTGCAGTGTTGAGGGAGATTGGACAAAAGGGGTTGTGGATGATGGCGCACTGTCTTATGTACGATGTATTTGTACGAGAAGAGCTGGTCGCGCTGGCTTTCGCGATCTGACTCCCTTTAACATGAGCTCAGAAGATAGACTGTACAATAGAAGTTTCGAGTTCGTTACGTTTCATGAGTCCCTGCCCATATTCACTGTCTTACCACTTGAAAGAACCAGGCACATGTGCGTCTCGTCTTTTGTTCACCCAGGCCGAATGATACCTACAGACCTGTAAACATGCCGCAATGCTTCATCCATCTACCTGAATGACGTATGTGCATGTATCCCAGAGCACAGTCGTATTCGCCCAAGTCAAGCTCTCTGCCAAACGTTGCGTCGCAGCAGCAGAGCAGACGGTGTGGTTCACGCCTCTAAAACGCAACTCCACTAAAGATAGGCGCCGTGACGCTAACGTTTGCGGGCTTGGTAGAAAGCACAACCTTACCACAGCCACAACTTTTGAAACAGCTGAGATATTTCACCAGAACAAATGCTCCGTCAAGAGACAGTCAATGCAGCAACTAAAACATGTAGAAAACACAATCCCATGCCGCAAAACGTGTCTCTTGGACTGAACGAGCTTTGTGTTTTGCACTTGCCAACACAAAGGGTTTTTCGTGGCGCTTGCCATGATGGTTGCCGCCCGCCAGGCCAGAAGGATTCTTTGGGGGTACAACCGCGGAATCCTTTCGATCCATCTTTGGATTTCCTGTTTCAAAGTTTCCAGCTGTGGGAGAGGCGAAGCTTTCAACCTCTGTGTTGCATCCAATCTGTTAGCTGTCCCCACCCGGTGGGCGAAGGAAGGCAACATCTTTCTTGTTCCATCTATAGTCCTGCAGTGTTATTTGCTCCTCTACATGCTCGTACCATAGTGGGTGCACCTTTCCGGTGGCAGAGAAGGTTGGTTGTTACCCCACTCACTTGGTGCCACGGTCTTTGCGCGTCAAAGGAGCCTTTACAAAGCCTTTTCCTCCGTCTATGAAGTCATCGACTTCCTATTCGAACCCTCATGGGGGTTCGGGCGATCAAATCCGATCGAACATCTTAGATGTAGGTTACAGATCCTGAACCACCAACACTCTCAGGCTGAGCCTTGTCGCCGGTGAACCTGCTGCGTCTCACAGTTGAAGTTGTTCTGTTGCTTCAGAAATGACGATCTTTTCGGCGCAGTCTTTCTCAGCGTGTAGTCTTGTCAATATGTTTCCTGTTACAGCCTTTCGCGAGGCTGATCTCCTTCAAAGTCTTCAGGGAATTTATAACGTTCTTCCCCGTTCTCTTTTTTTAACGTTGCCCATCTTGATTTCCTGGTATCGTTCCCTCAATGCCATTAGTTGAGTAATTCATTACAAGAAAATCCCATCGTCTTTTCATACTGGCACGTCATGAACAGTCTACGGGCGGCCAAAATGTTTTTCGTCAACAGAACACCAGATGAACGACAACGTCTGGGCTCTAGTGGCTATGGCGACAAAGGGGAAGGAAATTACCCTTCAGATATTAGCGAGACATCTGGAGACAGCCTCGAAGCAGGCTTCGTCAAACCAGGAAAAGTTAAGAAGCCTGGCTTGGGTAGAAGATTCACGGAATATGCTCGCGGACGGAAGACCTTTTTTGTCGACTGGAGCTCCGCTCAGCCTCGAAGCGTCTGGGCTATCATAACATTGGCGGTCCTAGGGACTGTCGTCATCCTGTACGTTCATCCTCCTGCTCTTTTTTCATTAGCGACTCGTAAAGGAAAGGATGGCTAAAACCCGACAGTGTCCTAACTGCTCTATTGATATATTTCAATATCCATCTGCGAAGACAGATCCCCCGCAACGACATACAAAGGATTGTCGCTTCATGGGGAGCGCCGGGCTCTCCGACGCAAGCAGAAGCCCATTACCCCACGGACTTCAGCCGAGACATCACTCCAATCCCTTGCCATTCACACAATGACTACTGGCGCAAAGTGCCTCTATATGACGCGCTCGCGGCTGGATGTACGGGCGTAGAGGCCGATGTCTGGCTCACTGACGACGATCTCCTCGTTGGTCATTCAGCTGGCTCCCTAACATCCGCACGCTCTTTAACATCTCTCTACATCAATCCTTTAATATCAATCCTGGCCCATCAGAACCCGCCTCTCACATTCCAAAATACCACCACGGCTATCCCTGAATCCAACTCAACCACCAGCAGCGCTTCTATCAACGGAGTCTTCGAAACCAATCCAGCAACTTCGCTCACCCTGCTCATCGACGTCAAAACAAACGGCACAGCCACCCTACCAGTCGTGCTCCAGCAGCTCGAACCCCTCCGATCCCGGGGTTACCTAACATACTTCAACGGCACCGCCGTCATCCCCGGCCCCATCACCGTCGTCGGCTCCGGCAACACCCCGTTCGACCTGCTCACCTCCAACACCACCTACCGCGACGTCTTCTTCGACGCGCCGCTGGACCAGCTCTGGGGCGAAACCGCCCCCGCCAACGCCTCGCTCTACACCTCGGACAACTCCTACTACGCGAGCGTGGACTTTGCGGCCGCGGTCGGGAAGCCGTGGCACGGCAGTTTGGAGCCGCAGCAGGTGGATACGATCTTGGGGCAGGCGGGCGCGGCGGCGGCGAGGGGCTTGAAGGCGCGGTATTGGAACACGCCGGCTTGGCCGGTGGGCGTGAGGGATCATGTTTGGGACGTGCTGGAGAAGGAGGGCGTGGGGATGCTGAATGTGGATGATTTGGAGAGTGCCAGTCGGCGGAATTGGGGGGGTTGAAGGGCGGACTTGAGCATCTGGCCTAGTGGCTGCGTCTGGTGGTGAAAGCCTGGTGGAGGCGGGGACGCTGCCGGTGCTGGGGAGAAGGCTAGGGCGAATATGGCCGGCGAAGAGATGTGGGAGATAGGCCTTGGATTCCAGTACGCCTATATAGGTTCTTGAAGACCGCACCGATAACGATTGTACTGAACAATGTTGTTAAGCCTCTCATATTTTATTACGTTTGCTCGATACCTTCAATCCCCGTCTGCTTCAGCGCCGTGGGCTAACACGCACTCAATCTCGCGTGGTAATCGACCCACAGCGCCCATCGCGCCTGATTCCTCCACTGCCTCATCATCCATCCGTCCATCCATCCATCGTCAAAATTCAGGTCAGGCAGAACAAGTGGTCTGTAGATTGCATGAATCATTTCATCCCAGAACTCTCCTGGGGCATGTCTTTGACCCCATACAACTCTGGTGATATAGCTGACACGCGCAGGAGTCGTAGCTGAACCGTGGCCGAGAACCATATCCTGACATCCATATCCATCACCACCTGCTCAAATCCATCTCAGTTCCTCCGGAAAGCACCCTTTGTACGCCGTCGAAGATACGACTCGGTACTAACCTCACCCTACCGCAACTTCTACCTTCAAACCCTCGTCCTTGATTCCATTCATGTCTGTCGTACGTACGTAGCGTACCTTGAAACCTGGGTCTTCGATGTCACTGTGGCACTATCGAACCGCGCTCCCGTCCTGGCGGATCAGTCGTGGACGCGCGCGGAATCGGTAAAGGGCTGTCAACGCTGTCGACCATGCCACTGAGGAAGTTGTGTTGTTCAACATCCCTTGTCCATTTCATTCCCTGGCTCTTACGGACCGCTAGTGCTGGATTTT